>NW_028328446.1:0-15735 GCF_048544385.1 Mastigoproctus giganteus
TCGAAACTGTAGAAAATGCTGCACTTTTTTCTGGTGTCGTTTCGTAGTTCCATAGACAAGCATTGAAGATAATTCTTTCTTCAATAACTCAATTAATTTCCCATTATTTCTCGACAAAAATCGGCCAATTAACGTAACTAACCAAGATTTCATAGAAAACACTTCGTTTTAACGAAATCCTCGAAAATAAAAAAAATATTCCACATGAGGTCATATTCCCATAGGAAAGCATAGGGGTGAATTGTGCTCGAAAAAAGTCACTTAATTTCCGTTCGTTCTTTACAAAATCTTGTACATTTACTTTATTCACGTAGGTAAACTGGGAAACACTTCGTTTTTAACGAAATCCTCGAAAATAAAATAGATATTCCATATGAGGTTCATATTCCCATAGTAAAGCAATGGAGTGATTTTCTAGAAAAAACTATTTAAATTCAGGTCTTTCTTTAAAAAAAAGGTGCTAGTTTACTTAATTCTCGCAGATATAGATGGAAACACTTGGTTTTTATAGAAATCCTTACATGAAAGTAAGTGAATCTACATGGTATTTCATTCCCATAGTAAACCATAGGGAGGATTCCCATAGGAAAGCATAGGGGTGAATTGTGCTCGAAAAAAGTCACTTAATTTCCGTTCGTTCTTTACAAAATCTTGCACATTTACTTTATTCACGTAGGTAAAACTGGGAAACACTTCGTTTTTAACGATTATCCTCGAAAATAATATAAATATTCCATATGAGGTCATATTCCCATAGTAAAGCAATGGAGTGATTTTTTTCTGGAAAAAACTCATTTAATTTCAGGTGTTTCTTTAAAAAAAGGGGCTAGTTTACCTTAATTAAACGCAGATATAGATGGAAACACTTGGTTTTTATAGAAATCCTTCACATGAAGTAAGTGAATCGACATGGTATTTCATTCCCATAGTAAAGTAAAGGGAGGATTCCCATAGGAGACAATGAAAATCAGTTTCTTATTAAAATTAATTTCTGCAGAAAATTTGATGAGAATATGTTAATATACGATAAATAGCTATAATGCATGTTTAATCACTTTTATGATCGAAATCCTTGAGTACTAGTTGAGATGAGATTAGAGTGAAAAATGGCAAAATCAAAGATTTTCGTTCGAAACTGTAGAAAATGCTGCACTTTTTCTGGTGTCGTTTCGTGTTCCATAGACAAGCATTGAAGATAATTCTTTCTTCAATAACTCAATATTTCCATTATTTCTCGACAGAAAATCGGCCAATTAACGTAACTAACCAAGCTTTAATAGAAAACACTTCGTTTTTAACGAAATCCTCGAAATAAAAAAAATATTCCACATGAGGTCATATTCCCATAGGAAAGCATAGGGGTGAATTGTGCTCGAAAAAAGTCACTTAATTTCCGTTCGTTCTTTACAAAATCTTGTACATTTACTTTATTCACGTAGGTAAACTGGAAACACTTCGTTTTTAACGAAATCCTCGAAAATAAAATAGATATTCCATATGAGGTCATATTCCCATAGTAAAGCAATGGAGTGATTTTTCTAGAAAAAAACTAATTTAATTTCAGGTCTTTCTTTAAAAAAAGGTGCTAGTTTACTTAATTCTCGCAGATATAGATGGAAACACTTGGTTTTTATAGAAATCCTTCATATGAAGTAAGTGAATCTACATGGTATTTCATCCCATAGTAAACCATAGGGAGGATTCCCATAGGAAAGCATAGGGGTGAATTGTGCTCGAAAAAAAGTCACTTAATTTCCGTTCGTTCTCTACAAAATCTTGCACATTTACTTTTTATTCACGTAGGTAAACTGGAAAACACTTCGTTTTTAACGATAGCCTCGAAAATAAAATAAATATTCCATATGAGGTCATATTCCCATAGTAAAGCAATGGAGTGATTTTTCTGGAAAAACCTCATTTAATTTCAGGTCTTTCTTTAAAAAAAGGGGCTAGTTTACTTAATTCACGCCAGATATAGATGGAAACACTTGGTTTTTATGAAATCCTTCACATGAAGTAAGTGAATCGACATGGTATTTCATTCCATAGTAAACCATAGGGAGGAATTCCCCTAGGAAAGCATAGGGGTGAATTGTGCTCGAAAAAAAGTCAACTTAATTTCCCAATTTCCGTTCGTTCTTTACAAAATCTTGTACATTTACTTTATTCACGTAGGTAAACTGGGAAACACTTCGTTTTTAACGAAATCCTCGAAAATAAAATAGATATTCCATATGAGGTCATATTCCCATAGTAAAGCAATGGAGTGATTTTTCTAGAAAAACTAATTTAATTTCAGGTCTTTCTTTAAAAAAAGGTGCTAGTTTACTTAATTCTCGCAGATATAGATGGAAACACTTGGTTTTTATAGAAATCCTTCACATGAAGTAAGTGAATCTACATGGTATTTCATTCCCATAGTAAACCATAGGGAGGATTCCCATAGGAAAGCATAGGGGTGAATTGTGCTCGAAAAAAGTCACTTAATTTCCGTTCGTTCTCTACAAAATCTTGCACATTTACTTTATTCACGTAGGTAAACTGGAAAACACTTCGTTTTTAACGATAGCCTCGAAAATAAAATAAATATTCCATATGAGGTCATATTCCCATAGTAAAGCAATGGAGTGATTTTTCTGGAAAAACCTCATTTAATTTCAGGTCTTTCTTTAAAAAAAGGGGCTAGTTTACTTAATTCACGCAGATATAGATGGAAACACTTGGTTTTTATAGAAATCCTTCACATGAAGTAAGTGAATCGACATGGTATTTCATTCCCATAGTAAACCATAGGGAGGATTCCCATAGGAAAGCATAGGGGTGAATTGTGCTCGAAAAAAGTCACTTAATTTCCGTTCGTTCTTTACAAAATCTTGTACATTTACTTTATTCACGTAGGTAAACTGGGAAACACTTCGTTTTTAACGAAATCCTCGAAAATAAAATAGATATTCCATATGAGGTCATATTCCCATAGTAAAGCAATGGAGTGATTTTTCTAGAAAAAACTAATTTAATTTCAGGTCTTTCTTTAAAAAAAGGTGCTAGTTTACTTAATTCTCGCAGATATAGATGGAAACACTTGGTTTTTATAGAAATCCTTCACATGAAGTAAGTGAATCTACATGGTATTTCATTCCCATAGTAAACCATAGGGAGGATTCCCATAGGAAAGCATAGGGGTGAATTGTGCTCGAAAAAAGTCACTTAATTTCCGTTCGTTCTTTACAAAATCTTGCACATTTACTTTATTCACGTAGGTAAACTGGGAAACACTTCGTTTTTAACGATATCCTCGAAAATAATATAAATATTCCATATGAGGTCATATTCCCATAGTAAAGCAATGGAGTGATTTTTCTGGAAAAAACTCATTTAATTTCAGGTGTTTCTTTAAAAAAAGGGGCTAGTTTACTTAATTAACGCAGATATAGATGGAAACACTTGGTTTTTATAGAAATCCTTCACATGAAGTAAGTGAATCGACATGGTATTTCATTCCCATAGTAAAGTATAGGGAGGATTCCCATAGGAGACAATGAAAATCAGTTTCTTATTAAAATTAATTTCTGCAGAAAATTTGATGAGAATATGTTAATATACGTATAAATAAGCTATATTGCATGTTTAATCACTTTTATGATCGAAATCCTTGAGTACTAGTTGAGATGAGATTAGAGTGAAAAATGGCAAAATCAAAGATTTTCGTTCGAAACTGTAGAAAATGCTGCACTTTTTCTGGTGTCGTTTCGTGTTCCATAGACAAGCATTGAAGATAATTCTTTCTTCAATAACTCAATTAATTTCCATTATTTCTCGACAAAAATCGGCCAATTAACGTAACTAACCAAGATTTAATAGAAAACACTTCGTTTTTAACGAAATCCTCGAAAATAAAAAAAATATTCCACATGAGGTCATATTCCCATAGGAAAGCATAGGGGTGAATTGTGCTCGAAAAAAGTCACTTAATTTCCGTTCGTTCTTTACAAAATCTTGTACATTTACTTTATTCACGTAGGTAAACTGGGAAACACTTCGTTTTTAACGAAATCCTCGAAAATAAAATAGATATTCCATATGAGGTCATATTCCCATAGTAAAGCAATGGAGTGATTTTTCTAGAAAAAACTAATTTAATTTCAGGTCTTTCTTTAAAAAAAGGTGCTAGTTTACTTAATTCTCGCAGATATAGATGGAAACACTTGGTTTTTATAGAAATCCTTCACATGAAGTAAGTGAATCTACATGGTATTTCATTCCCATAGTAAACCATAGGGAGGATTCCCATAGGAAAGCATAGGGGTGAATTGTGCTCGAAAAAAGTCACTTAATTTCCGTTCGTTCTTTACAAAATCTTGCACATTTACTTTATTCACGTAGGTAAACTGGGAAACACTTCGTTTTTAACGATATCCTCGAAAATAATATAAATATTCCATATGAGGTCATATTCCCATAGTAAAGCAATGGAGTGATTTTTCTGGAATAAACTCATTTAATTTCAGGTGTTTCTTTAAAAAAAGGGGCTAGTTTACTTAATTAACGCAGATATAGATGGAAACACTTGGTTTTTATAGAAATCCTTCACATGAAGTAAGTGAATCGACATGGTATTTCATTCCCATAGTAAAGTATAGGGAGGATTCCCATAGGAGACAATGAAAATCAGTTTCTTATTAAAATTAATTTCTGCAGAAAATTTGATGAGAATATGTTAATATACGTATAAATAAGCTATATTGCATGTTTAATCACTTTTATGATCGAAATCCTTGAGTACTAGTTGAGATGAGATTAGAGTGAAAAATGGCAAAATCAAAGATTTTCGTTCGAAACTGTAGAAAATGCTGCACTTTTTCTGGTGTCGTTTCGTGTTCCATAGACAAGCATTGAAGATAATTCTTTCTTCAATAACTCAATTAATTTCCATTATTTCTCGACAAAAATCGGCCAATTAACGTAACTAACCAAGATTTAATAGAAAACACTTCGTTTTTAACGAAATCCTCGAAAATAAAAAAAATATTCCACATGAGGTCATATTCCCATAGGAAAGCATAGGGGTGAATTGTGCTCGAAAAAAGTCACTTAATTTCCGTTCGTTCTTTACAAAATCTTGTACATTTACTTTATTCACGTAGGTAAACTGGGAAACACTTCGTTTTTAACGAAATCCTCGAAAATAAAATAGATATTCCATATGAGGTCATATTCCCATAGTAAAGCAATGGAGTGATTTTTCTAGAAAAAACTAATTTAATTTCAGGTCTTTCTTTAAAAAAAGGTGCTAGTTTACTTAATTCTCGCAGATATAGATGGAAACACTTGGTTTTTATAGAAATCCTTCACATGAAGTAAGTGAATCTACATGGTATTTCATTCCCATAGTAAACCATAGGGAGGATTCCCATAGGAAAGCATAGGGGTGAATTGTGCTCGAAAAAAGTCACTTAATTTCCGTTCGTTCTTTACAAAATCTTGCACATTTACTTTATTCACGTAGGTAAACTGGGAAACACTTCGTTTTTAACGATATCCTCGAAAATAATATAAATATTCCATATGAGGTCATATTCCCATAGTAAAGCAATGGAGTGATTTTTCTGGAATAAACTCATTTAATTTCAGGTGTTTCTTTAAAAAAAGGGGCTAGTTTACTTAATTAACGCAGATATAGATGGAAACACTTGGTTTTTATAGAAATCCTTCACATGAAGTAAGTGAATCGACATGGTATTTCATTCCCATAGTAAAGTATAGGGAGGATTCCCATAGGAGACAATGAAAATCAGTTTCTTATTAAAATTAATTTCTGCAGAAAATTTGATGAGAATATGTTAATATACGTATAAATAAGCTATATTGCATGTTTAATCACTTTTATGATCGAAATCCTTGAGTACTAGTTGAGATGAGATTAGAGTGAAAAATGGCAAAATCAAAGATTTTCGTTCGAAACTGTAGAAAATGCTGCACTTTTTCTGGTGTCGTTTCGTGTTCCATAGACAAGCATTGAAGATAATTCTTTCTTCAATAACTCAATTAATTTCCATTATTTCTCGACAAAAATCGGCCAATTAACGTAACTAACCAAGATTTAATAGAAAACACTTCGTTTTTAACGAAATCCTCGAAAATAAAAAAAATATTCCACATGAGGTCATATTCCCATAGGAAAGCATAGGGGTGAATTGTGCTCGAAAAAAGTCACTTAATTTCCGTTCGTTCTTTACAAAATCTTGTACATTTACTTTATTCACGTAGGTAAACTGGGAAACACTTCGTTTTTAACGAAATCCTCGAAAATAAAATAGATATTCCATATGAGGTCATATTCCCATAGTAAAGCAATGGAGTGATTTTTCTAGAAAAACTAATTTAATTTCAGGTCTTTCTTTAAAAAAAGGTGCTAGTTTACTTAATTCTCGCAGATATAGATGGAAACACTTGGTTTTTATAGAAATCCTTCACATGAAGTAAGTGAATCTACATGGTATTTCATTCCCATAGTAAACCATAGGGAGGATTCCCATAGGAAAGCATAGGGGTGAATTGTGCTCGAAAAAAGTCACTTAATTTCCGTTCGTTCTTTACAAAATCTTGCACATTTACTTTATTCACGTAGGTAAACTGGGAAACACTTCGTTTTTAACGATATCCTCGAAAATAATATAAATATTCCATATGAGGTCATATTCCCATAGTAAAGCAATGGAGTGATTTTTCTGGAAAAAACTCATTTAATTTCAGGTGTTTCTTTAAAAAAAGGGGCTAGTTTACTTAATTAACGCAGATATAGATGGAAACACTTGGTTTTTATAGAAATCCTTCACATGAAGTAAGTGAATCGACATGGTATTTCATTCCCATAGTAAAGTATAGGGAGGATTCCCATAGGAGACAATGAAAATCAGTTTCTTATTAAAATTAATTTCTGCAGAAAATTTGATGAGAATATGTTAATATACGTATAAATAAGCTATATTGCATGTTTAATCACTTTTATGATCGAAATCCTTGAGTACTAGTTGAGATGAGATTAGAGTGAAAAATGGCAAAATCAAAGATTTTCGTTCGAAACTGTAGAAAATGCTGCACTTTTTCTGGTGTCGTTTCGTGTTCCATAGACAAGCATTGAAGATAATTCTTTCTTCAATAACTCAATTAATTTCCATTATTTCTCGACAAAAATCGGCCAATTAACGTAACTAACCAAGATTTAATAGAAAACACTTCGTTTTTAACGAAATCCTCGAAAATAAAAAAAATATTCCACATGAGGTCATATTCCCATAGGAAAGCATAGGGGTGAATTGTGCTCGAAAAAAGTCACTTAATTTCCGTTCGTTCTTTACAAAATCTTGTACATTTACTTTATTCACGTAGGTAAACTGGGAAACACTTCGTTTTTAACGAAATCCTCGAAAATAAAATAGATATTCCATATGAGGTCATATTCCCATAGTAAAGCAATGGAGTGATTTTTCTAGAAAAAACTAATTTAATTTCAGGTCTTTCTTTAAAAAAAGGTGCTAGTTTACTTAATTCTCGCAGATATAGATGGAAACACTTGGTTTTTATAGAAATCCTTCACATGAAGTAAGTGAATCTACATGGTATTTCATTCCCATAGTAAACCATAGGGAGGATTCCCATAGGAAAGCATAGGGGTGAATTGTGCTCGAAAAAAGTCACTTAATTTCCGTTCGTTCTCTACAAAATCTTGCACATTTACTTTTTATTCACGTAGGTAAACTGGAAAACACTTCGTTTTTAACGATAGCCTCGAAAATAAAATAAATATTCCATATGAGGTCATATTCCCATAGTAAAGCAATGGAGTGATTTTTCTAGAAAAAACTAATTTAATTTCAGGTCTTTCTTTAAAAAAAGGTGCTAGTTTACTTAATTCTCGCAGATATAGATGGAAACACTTGGTTTTTATAGAAATCCTTCACATGAAGTAAGTGAATCTACATGGTATTTCATTCCCATAGTAAACCATAGGGAGGATTCCCATAGGAAAGCATAGGGGTGAATTGTGCTCGAAAAAAGTCACTTAATTTCCGTTCGTTCTTTACAAAATCTTGCACATTTACTTTATTCACTTAGGTAAACTGGGAAACACTTCGTTTTTAACGATATCCTCGAAAATAATATAAAGATTCCATATGAGGTCATATTCCCATAGTAAAGCAATGGAGTGATTTTTCTGGAAAAAACTCATTTAATTTCAGGTGTTTCTTTAAAAAAAGGGGCTAGTTTACTTAATTAACGCAGATATAGATGGAAACACTTGGTTTTTATAGAAATCCTTCACATGAAGTAAGTGAATCGACATGGTATTTCATTCCCATAGTAAAGTATAGGCAGGATTCCCATAGGAGACAATGAAAATCAGTTTCTTATTAAAATTAATTTCTGCAGAAAATTTGATGAGAATATGTTAATATACGTATAAATAAGCTATATTGCATGTTTAATCACTTTTATGATCGAAATCCTTGAGTACTAGTTGAGATGAGATTAGAGTGAAAAATGGCAAAATCAAAGATTTTCGTTCGAAACTGTAGAAAATGCTGCACTTTTTCTGGTGTCGTTTCGTGTTCCATAGACAAGCATTGAAGATAATTCTTTCTTCAATAACTCAATTAATTTCCATTATTTCTCGACAAAAATCGGCCAATTAACGTAACTAACCAAGATTTAATAGAAAACACTTCGTTTTTAACGAAATCCTCGAAAATAAAAAAAATATTCCACATGAGGTCATATTCCCATAGGAAAGCATAGGGGTGAATTGTGCTCGAAAAAAGTCACTTAATTTCCGTTCGTTCTTTACAAAATCTTGTACATTTACTTTATTCACGTAGGTAAACTGGGAAACACTTCGTTTTTAACGAAATCCTCGAAAATAAAATAGATATTCCATATGAGGTCATATTCCCATAGTAAAGCAATGGAGTGATTTTTCTAGAAAAAACTAATTTAATTTCAGGTCTTTCTTTAAAAAAAGGTGCTAGTTTACTTAATTCTCGCAGATATAGATGGAAACACTTGGTTTTTATAGAAATCCTTCACATGAAGTAAGTGAATCTACATGGTATTTCATTCCCATAGTAAACCATAGGGAGGATTCCCATAGGAAAGCATAGGGGTGAATTGTGCTCGAAAAAAGTCACTTAATTTCCGTTCGTTCTTTACAAAATCTTGCACATTTACTTTATTCACGTAGGTAAACTGGGAAACACTTCGTTTTTGACGATATCCTCGAAAATAATATAAATATTCCATATGAGGTCATATTCCCATAGTAAAGCAATGGAGTGATTTTTCTGGAAAAAACTCATTTAATTTCAGGTGTTTCTTTAAAAAAAGGGGCTAGTTTACTTAATTAACGCAGATATAGATGGAAACACTTGGTTTTTATAGAAATCCTTCACATGAAGTAAGTGAATCGACATGGTATTTCATTCCCATAGTAAACCATAGGGAGGATTCCCATAGGAAAGCATAGGGGTGAATTATGCTCGAAAAAAGTCACTTAATTTCCGTTCGTTCTTTACAAAATCTTGTACATTTACTTTATTCACGTAGGTAAACTGGGAAACACTTCGTTTTTAACGAAATCCTCGAAAATAAAATAGATATTCCATATGAGGTCATATTCCCATAGTAAAGCAATGGAGTGATTTTTCTAGAAAAACTAATTTAATTTCAGGTCTTTCTTTAAAAAAAGGTGCTAGTTTACTTAATTCTCGCAGATATAGATGGAAACACTTGGTTTTTATAGAAATCCTTCACATGAAGTAAGTGAATCTACATGGTATTTCATTCCCATAGTAAACCATAGGGAGGATTCCCATAGGAAAGCATAGGGGTGAATTGTGCTCGAAAAAAGTCACTTAATTTCCGTTCGTTCTTTACAAAATCTTGCACATTTACTTTATTCACGTAGGTAAACTGGGAAACACTTCGTTTTTAACGATATCCTCGAAAATAATATAAATATTCCATATGAGGTCATATTCCCATAGTAAAGCAATGGAGTGATTTTTCTGGAAAAAACTCATTTAATTTCAGGTGTTTCTTTAAAAAAAGGGGCTAGTTTACTTAATTAACGCAGATATAGATGGAAACACTTGGTTTTTATAGAAATCCTTCACATGAAGTAAGTGAATCGACATGGTATTTCATTCCCATAGTAAAGTATAGGGAGGATTCCCATAGGAGACAATGAAAATCAGTTTCTTATTAAAATTAATTTCTGCAGAAAATTTGATGAGAATATGTTAATATACGTATAAATAAGCTATATTGCATGTTTAATCACTTTTATGATCGAAATCCTTGAGTACTAGTTGAGATGAGATTAGAGTGAAAAATGGCAAAATCAAAGATTTTCGTTCGAAACTGTAGAAAATGCTGCACTTTTTCTGGTGTCGTTTCGTGTTCCATAGACAAGCATTGAAGATAATTCTTTCTTCAATAACTCAATTAATTTCCATTATTTCTCGACAAAAATCGGCCAATTAACGTAACTAACCAAGATTTAATAGAAAACACTTCGTTTTTAACGAAATCCTCGAAAATAAAAAAAATATTCCACATGAGGTCATATTCCCATAGGAAAGCATAGGGGTGAATTGTGCTCGAAAAAAGTCACTTAATTTCCGTTCGTTCTTTACAAAATCTTGTACATTTACTTTATTCACGTAGGTAAACTGGGAAACACTTCGTTTTTAACGAAATCCTCGAAAATAAAATAGATATTCCATATGAGGTCATATTCCCATAGTAAAGCAATGGAGTGATTTTTCTAGAAAAAACTAATTTAATTTCAGGTCTTTCTTTAAAAAAAGGTGCTAGTTTACTTAATTCTCGCAGATATAGATGGAAACACTTGGTTTTTATAGAAATCCTTCACATGAAGTAAGTGAATCTACATGGTATTTCATTCCCATAGTAAACCATAGGGAGGATTCCCATAGGAAAGCATAGGGGTGAATTGTGCTCGAAAAAAGTCACTTAATTTCCGTTCGTTCTCTACAAAATCTTGCACATTTACTTTTTATTCACGTAGGTAAACTGGAAAACACTTCGTTTTTAACGATAGCCTCGAAAATAAAATAAATATTCCATATGAGGTCATATTCCCATAGTAAAGCAATGGAGTGATTTTTCTAGAAAAAACTAATTTAATTTCAGGTCTTTCTTTAAAAAAAGGTGCTAGTTTACTTAATTCTCGCAGATATAGATGGAAACACTTGGTTTTTATAGAAATCCTTCACATGAAGTAAGTGAATCTACATGGTATTTCATTCCCATAGTAAACCATAGGGAGGATTCCCATAGGAAAGCATAGGGGTGAATTGTGCTCGAAAAAAGTCACTTAATTTCCGTTCGTTCTTTACAAAATCTTGCACATTTACTTTATTCACTTAGGTAAACTGGGAAACACTTCGTTTTTAACGATATCCTCGAAAATAATATAAATATTCCATATGAGGTCATATTCCCATAGTAAAGCAATGGAGTGATTTTTCTGGAAAAAACTCATTTAATTTCAGGTGTTTCTTTAAAAAAAGGGGCTAGTTTACTTAATTAACGCAGATATAGATGGAAACACTTGGTTTTTATAGAAATCCTTCACATGAAGTAAGTGAATCGACATGGTATTTCATTCCCATAGTAAAGTATAGGCAGGATTCCCATAGGAGACAATGAAAATCAGTTTCTTATTAAAATTAATTTCTGCAGAAAATTTGATGAGAATATGTTAATATACGTATAAATAAGCTATATTGCATGTTTAATCACTTTTATGATCGAAATCCTTGAGTACTAGTTGAGATGAGATTAGAGTGAAAAATGGCAAAATCAAAGATTTTCGTTCGAAACTGTAGAAAATGCTGCACTTTTTCTGGTGTCGTTTCGTGTTCCATAGACAAGCATTGAAGATAATTCTTTCTTCAATAACTCAATTAATTTCCATTATTTCTCGACAAAAATCGGCCAATTAACGTAACTAACCAAGATTTAATAGAAAACACTTCGTTTTTAACGAAATCCTCGAAAATAAAAAAAATATTCCACATGAGGTCATATTCCCATAGGAAAGCATAGGGGTGAATTGTGCTCGAAAAAAGTCACTTAATTTCCGTTCGTTCTTTACAAAATCTTGTACATTTACTTTATTCACGTAGGTAAACTGGGAAACACTTCGTTTTTAACGAAATCCTCGAAAATAAAATAGATATTCCATATGAGGTCATATTCCCATAGTAAAGCAATGGAGTGATTTTTCTAGAAAAAACTAATTTAATTTCAGGTCTTTCTTTAAAAAAAGGTGCTAGTTTACTTAATTCTCGCAGATATAGATGGAAACACTTGGTTTTTATAGAAATCCTTCACATGAAGTAAGTGAATCTACATGGTATTTCATTCCCATAGTAAACCATAGGGAGGATTCCCATAGGAAAGCATAGGGGTGAATTGTGCTCGAAAAAAGTCACTTAATTTCCGTTCGTTCTTTACAAAATCTTGCACATTTACTTTATTCACGTAGGTAAACTGGGAAACACTTCGTTTTTGACGATATCCTCGAAAATAATATAAATATTCCATATGAGGTCATATTCCCATAGTAAAGCAATGGAGTGATTTTTCTGGAAAAAACTCATTTAATTTCAGGTGTTTCTTTAAAAAAAGGGGCTAGTTTACTTAATTAACGCAGATATAGATGGAAACACTTGGTTTTTATAGAAATCCTTCACATGAAGTAAGTGAATCGACATGGTATTTCATTCCCATAGTAAAGTATAGGGAGGATTCCCATAGGAGACAATGAAAATCAGTTTCTTATTAAAATTAATTTCTGCAGAAAATTTGATGAGAATATGTTAATATACGTATAAATAAGCTATATTGCATGTTTAATCACTTTTATGATCGAAATCCTTGAGTACTAGTTGAGATGAGATTAGAGTGAAAAATGGCAAAATCAAAGATTTTCGTTCGAAACTGTAGAAAATGCTGCACTTTTTCTGGTGTCGTTTCGTGTTCCATAGACAAGCATTGAAGATAATTCTTTCTTCAATAACTCAATTAATTTCCATTATTTCTCGACAAAAATCGGCCAATTAACGTAACTAAACAAGATTTAATAGAAAACACTTCGTTTTTAACGAAATCCTCGAAAATAAAAAAAATATTCCACATGAGGTCATATTCCCATAGGAAAGCATAGGGGTGAATTGTGCTCGAAAAAAGTCACTTAATTTCCGTTCGTTCTTTACAAAATCTTGTACATTTACTTTATTCACGTAGGTAAACTGGGAAACACTTCGTTTTTAACGAAATCCTCGAAAATAAAATAGATATTCCATATGAGGTCATATTCCCATAGTAAAGCAATGGAGTGATTTTTCTAGAAAAAACTAATTTAATTTCAGGTCTTTCTTTAAAAAAGGTGCTAGTTTACTTAATTCTCGCAGATATAGATGGAAACACTTGGTTTTTATAGAAATCCTTCACATGAAGTAAGTGAATCTACATGGTATTTCATTCCCATAGTAAACCATAGGGAGGATTCCCTAGGAAAGCATAGGGGTGAATTGTGCTCGAAAAAGTCACTTAATTTCCGTTCGTTCTCTACAAAATCTTGCACATTTACTTTTTATTCACGTAGGTAAACTGGAAAACACTTCGTTTTTAACGATAGCCTCGAAAATAAAATAAATATTCCATATGAGGTCATATTCCCATAGTAAAGCAATGGAGTGATTTTTCTGGAAAAACCTCATTTAATTTCAGGTCTTTCTTAAAAAAAGGGGCTAGTTTACTTAATTCACGCAGATATAGATGGAAACACTTGGTTTTTATAGAAATCCTTCACATGAAGTAAGTGAATCGACATGGTATTTCATTCCCATAGTAAACCATAGGGAGGATTCCCATAGGAAAGCATAGGGGTGAATTATGCTCGAAAAAAGTCACTTAATTTCCGTTCGTTCTTTACAAAATCTTGTACATTTACTTTATTCACGTAGGTAAACTGGGAAACACTTCGTTTTTAACGAAATCCTCGAAAATAAAATAGATATTCCATATGAGGTCATATTCCCATAGTAAAGCAATGGAGTGATTTTTCTAGAAAAACTAATTTAATTTCAGGTCTTCTTTAAAAAAAGGTGCTAGTTTACTTAATTCTCGCAGATATAGATGGAAACACTTGGTTTTTATAGAAATCCTTCACATGAAGTAAGTGAATCGACATGGTATTTCATTCCCATAGTAAACCATAGGGAGGATTCCCATAGGAAAGCATAGGGGTGAATTGTGCTCGAAAAAAGTCACTTAATTTCCGTTCGTTCTTTACAAAATCTTGTACATTTACTTTATTCACGTAGGTAAACTGGGAAACACTTCGTTTTTAACGAAATCCTCGAAAATAAAATAGATATTCCATATGAGGTCATATTCCCATAGTAAAGCAATGGAGTGATTTTTCTAGAAAAAACTAATTTAATTTCAGGTCTTTCTTTAAAAAAAGGTGCTAGTTTACTTAATTCTCGCAGATATAGATGGAAACACTTGGTTTTTATAGAAATCCTTCACATGAAGTAAGTGAATCTACATGGTATTTCATTCCCATAGTAAACCATAGGGAGGATTCCCATAGGAAAGCATAGGGGTGAATTGTGCTCGAAAAAAGTCACTTAATTTCCGTTCGTTCTTTACAAAATCTTGCACATTTACTTTATTCACGTAGGTAAACTGGGAAACACTTCGTTTTTAACGATATCCTCGAAAATAATATAAATATTCCATATGAGGTCATATTCCCATAGTAAAGCAATGGAGTGATTTTTCTGGAAAAAACTCATTTAATTTCAGGTGTTTCTTTAAAAAAAGGGGCTAGTTTACTTAATTAACGCAGATATAGATGGAAACACTTGGTTTTTATAGAAATCCTTCACATGAAGTAAGTGAATCGACATGGTATTTCATTCCCATAGTAAAGTATAGGGAGGATTCCCATAGGAGACAATGAAAATCAGTTTCTTATTAAAATTAATTTCTGCAGAAAATTTGATGAGAATATGTTAATATACGTATAAATAAGCTATATTGCATGTTTAATCACTTTTATGATCGAAATCCTTGAGTACTAGTTGAGATGAGATTAGAGTGAAAAATGGCAAAATCAAAGATTTTCGTTCGAAACTGTAGAAAATGCTGCACTTTTTCTGGTGTCGTTTCGTGTTCCATAGACAAGCATTGAAGATAATTCTTTCTTCAATAACTCAATTAATTTCCATTATTTCTCGACAAAAATCGGCCAATTAACGTAACTAACCAAGATTTAATAGAAAACACTTCGTTTTTAACGAAATCCTCGAAAATAAAAAAATATTCCACATGAGGTCATATTCCCATAGGAAAGCATAGGGGTGAATTGTGCTCGAAAAAAGTCACTTAATTTCCGTTCGTTCTTTACAAAATCTTGTACATTTACTTTATTCACGTAGGTAAACTGGGAAACACTTCGTTTTTAACGAAATCCTCGAAAATAAAATAGATATTCCATATGAGGTCATATTCCCATAGTAAAGCAATGGAGTGATTTTTCTAGAAAAAACTAATTTAATTTCAGGTCTTTCTTTAAAAAAAGGTGCTAGTTTACTTAATTCTCGCAGATATAGATGGAAACACTTGGTTTTTATAGAA
>NW_028328447.1:0-15568 GCF_048544385.1 Mastigoproctus giganteus
GGGAGGATTCCCATAGGAAAGCATAGGAGTGAATTGTGCTCGAAAAAACTCACTTAATTTCCGTTCTTTCTCTACAAAATCTGGTAGATTTACTTTATTCACGTAGATAAACTGGTAAACACTTCGACTTTAACGAAATCCTCGAAAATAAAATTGATATTCCATATGAGGTCATATTCCCATAGTAAAGCATTGGAGTGATTTTTCTGGAAAAAACTCATTTAATTTCAGGTCGTTCTTTAAAAAAAGGGGCTAGTTTACTTAATTCACGCAGATATAGATGGAAACACATAGTTTTTATAGAAATCCTTCACATGAAGTAAGTGAATCGACATTGTATTTCATTCCCATAGTAAAGCATAGGGAGGATTCCCATAGGAAAGCATAGGAGTGAATTGTGCTCGAAAAAACTCACTTAATTTCCGTTCTTTCTCTACAAAATCTGGTAGGTTTACTTTATTCACGTAGATAAACTGGTAAACACTTCGACTTTAACGAAATCCTCGAAAATAAAATTGATATTCCTAATGAGGTCATATTCCCATAGTAAAGCATTGGAGTGATTTTTCTGGGAAAAACTCATTTAATTTCAGGTCGATCTTTAAAAAAAGGGGCTAGTTTACTTAATTCTCGCAGATATAGATGGAAACACATAGTTTTTATAGAAATCCTTCACATGAAGTAAGTGAATCGACATGGTATTACATTCCCATAGTAAAATATAGGGAGGATTCCCATAGGAGACAACGAAAATCAGTGTCTTATTAAAATTAATTTCTGCTGAAAGTTTGATGATAATATGTAAATCTACGTATAAATATGCTATATTACATGTTTAATCAGTTTTATGATCGAAATCCTTGAATACTATTTCAGATGAGATTGGAGTCAAAAATGGCAAAATCAAAGATTTTCGTTCGAAAGTGTAGAAAATGCTGCACTTTTTCTAGTGTCGTTTTGTGTTCCATAGATAAGCATTGAAAATAATTCTTTCTTCAATAACTCAATTACTATCCATTATTTCTCGACAAAAGTTAGCCAATTAACGTATCTAACCTAGATTTAATAGAAAACACTTCCTTTTTAACGAAAGCTTCGAAAATAAAAAAGATATTCCATATGAGGTCATATTCCCATAGTAAAGCATTGGAGTGATTTTTCTGGAAAAAACTCATTTAATTTCAGTTCTTTCTTTACAAAAATGGCCTAGTTTACTTAATTCACGCAGATATAGATGGAAACAATTGGTTTTTATAGAAATCCTTCATATGAAGTAATTGAATCGACATGGTATTTCATTCCCATAGTAAAGCATAGGGAGGATTCCCATAGGAAAGCATAGGAGTGAATTGTGCTCGAAAAAACTCACTTAATTTCCGTTCTTTCTCTACAAAATCTGGTAGATTTACTTTATTCACGTAGATAAACTGGTAAACACTTCGACTTTAACGAAATCCTCGAAAATAAAATTGATATTCCTAATGAGGTCATATTCCCATAGTAAAGCATTGGAGTGATTTTTCTGGAAAAACCTCATTTAATTTCAGGTCGATCTTTAAAAAAAGGGGCTAGTTTACTTAATTCTTGCAGATATAGATGGAAACACATAGTTTTTATAGAATTCCTTCACATGAAGTAAGTGAATCGACATGGTATTACATTCCCATAGTAAAGTATAGGGAGGATGCCCATAGGAGACAACGAAAATCAGTGTCTTATTAAAATTAATTTCTGCTGAAAGTTTGATGATAATATGTTAATTTACGTATAAATATGCTATATTACATGTTTAATCAGTTTTATGATCGAAATCCTTGAATACTATTTCAGATGAGATTGGAGTCAAAAATGGCAAAATCAAAGATTTTCATTCGAAAGTGTAGAAAATGCTGCACTTTTTCTAGTGTCGTTTTGTGTTCCATAGATAAGCATTGAAAATAATTCTTTCTTCAATAACTCAATTACTATCCATTATTTCTCGACAAAAGTTAGCCAATTAACGTATCTAACCTAGATTTAATAGAAAACACTTCCTTTTTAACGAAAGCTTCGAAAATAAAAAAGATATTCCATATGAGGTCATATTCCCATAGTAAAGCATTGGAGTGATTTTTCTGGAAAAAACTCATTTAATTTCAGTTCTTTCTTTACAAAAATGGCCTAGTTTACTTAATTCAGGCAGATATAGATGGAAACAATTGGTTTTTATAGAAATCCTTCATATGAAGTAATTGAATCGACATGGTATTTCATTCCCATAGTAAAGCATAGGGAGGATTCCCATAGGAAAGCATAGGAGTGAATTGTGCTCGAAAAAACTCACTTAATTTCCGTTCTTTCTCTACAAAATCTGGTAGATTTACTTTATTCACGTAGATAAACTGGTAAACACTTCGACTTTAACGAAATCCTCGAAAATAAAATTGATATTCCATATGAGGTCATATTCCCATAGTAAAGCATTGGAGTGATTTTTCTGGAAAAAACTCATTTAATTTCAGGTCGTTCTTTAAAAAAAGGGGCTAGTTTACTTAATTCACGCAGATATAGATGGAAACACATAGTTTTTATAGAAATCCTTCACATGAAGTAAGTGAATCGACATTGTATTTCATTCCCATAGTAAAGCATAGGGAGGATTCCCATAGGAAAGCATAGGAGTGAATTGTGCTCGAAAAAACTCACTTAATTTCCGTTCTTTCTCTACAAAATCTGGTAGGTTTACTTTATTCACGTAGATAAACTGGTAAACACTTCGACTTTAACGAAATCCTCGAAAATAAAATTGATATTCCTTATGAGGTCATATTCCCATAGTAAAGCATTGGAGTGATTTTTCTGGAAAAAACTCATTTAATTTCAGGTCGATCTTTAAAAAAAGGGGCTAGTTTACTTAATTCTCGCAGATATAGATGGAAACACATAGTTTTTATAGAATTCCTTCACATGAAGTAAGTGAATCGACATGGTATTACATTCCCATAGTAAAGTATAGGGAGGATTCCCATAGGAGACAACGAAAATCAGTGTCTTATTAAAATTAATTTCTGCTGAAAGTTTGATGATAATATGTTAATTTACGTATAAATATGCTATATTACATGTTTAATCAGTTTTATGATCGAAATCCTTGAATACTATTTCAGATGAGATTGGAGTCAAAAATGGCAAAATCAAAGATTTTCGTTCGAAACTGTAGAAAATGCTGCACTTTTTCTAGTGTCGTTTTGTGTTCCATAGATAAGCATTGAAAATAATTCTTTTTTCAATAACTCAATTACTATCCATTATTTCTCGACAAAAGTTAGCCAATTAACGTATCTAAACTAGATTTAATAGAAAACACTTCCTTTTTAACGAAAACTTCGAAAATAAAAAAGATGTTCCATATGAGGTCATATTCCCATAGTAAAGCATTGGAGTGATTTTTCTTGAAAACATTCATTTAATTTCAGTTCTTTCTTTACAAAAATGGCCTAGTTTACTTAATTCACGCAGGTATAGATGGAAACAATTGGTTTTTATAGAAATCCTTCATATGAAGTAATTGAATCGACATGGTATTTCATTCCCATAGTAAAGCATAGGGAGAATTCCCATAGGAAAGCATAGGAGTGAATTGTGCTCGAAAAAACTCACTTAATTTCCGTTCTTTCTCTACAAAATCTGGTAGGTTTACTTTATTCACGTAGATAAACTGGTAAACACTTCGACTTTAACGAAATCCTCGAAAATAAAATTGATATTCCATATGAGGTCATATTCCCATAGTAAAGCATTGGAGTGATTTTTCTGGAAAAAACTCATTTAATTTCAGGTCGTTCTTTAAAAAAAGGGGCTAGTTTACTTAATTCACGCAGATATAGATGGAAACACATAGTTTTTATAGAAATCCTTCACATGAAGTAAGTGAATCGACATTGTATTTCATTCCCATAGTAAAGCATAGGGAGGATTCCCATAGGAAAGCATAGGAGTGAATTGTGCTCGAAAAAACTCACTTAATTTCCGTTCTTTCTCTACAAAATCTGGTAGGTTTACTTTATTCACGTAGATAAACTGGTAAACACTTCGACTTTAACGAAATCCTCGAAAATAAAATTGATATTCCTAATGAGGTCATATTCCCATAGTAAAGCATTGGAGTGATTTTTCTGGGAAAAACTCATTTAATTTCAGGTCGATCTTTAAAAAAAGGGGCTAGTTTACTTAATTCTCGCAGATATAGATGGAAACACATAGTTTTTATAGAAATCCTTCACATGAAGTAAGTGAATCGACATGGTATTACATTCCCATAGTAAAATATAGGGAGGATTCCCATAGGAGACAACGAAAATCAGTGTCTTATTAAAATTAATTTCTGCTGAAAGTTTGATGATAATATGTAAATCTACGTATAAATATGCTATATTACATGTTTAATCAGTTTTATGATCGAAATCCTTGAATACTATTTCAGATGAGATTGGAGTCAAAAATGGCAAAATCAAAGATTTTCGTTCGAAAGTGTAGAAAATGCTGCACTTTTTCTAGTGTCGTTTTGTGTTCCATAGATAAGCATTGAAAATAATTCTTTCTTCAATAACTCAATTACTATCCATTATTTCTCGACAAAAGTTAGCCAATTAACGTATCTAACCTAGATTTAATAGAAAACACTTCCTTTTTAACGAAAGCTTCGAAAATAAAAAAGATATTCCATATGAGGTCATATTCCCATAGTAAAGCATTGGAGTGATTTTTCTGGAAAAAACTCATTTAATTTCAGTTCTTTCTTTACAAAAATGGCCTAGTTTACTTAATTCACGCAGATATAGATGGAAACAATTGGTTTTTATAGAAATCCTTCATATGAAGTAATTGAATCGACATGGTATTTCATTCCCATAGTAAAGCATAGGGAGGATTCCCATAGGAAAGCATAGGAGTGAATTGTGCTCGAAAAAACTCACTTAATTTCCGTTCTTTCTCTACAAAATCTGGTAGATTTACTTTATTCACGTAGATAAACTGGTAAACACTTCGACTTTAACGAAATCCTCGAAAATAAAATTGATATTCCTAATGAGGTCATATTCCCATAGTAAAGCATTGGAGTGATTTTTCTGGAAAAACCTCATTTAATTTCAGGTCGATCTTTAAAAAAAGGGGCTAGTTTACTTAATTCTCGCAGATATAGATGGAAACACATAGTTTTTATAGAATTCCTTCACATGAAGTAAGTGAATCGACATGGTATTACATTCCCATAGTAAAGTATAGGGAGGATGCCCATAGGAGACAACGAAAATCAGTGTCTTATTAAAATTAATTTCTGCTGAAAGTTTGATGATAATATGTTAATTTACGTATAAATATGCTATATTACATGTTTAATCAGTTTTATGATCGAAATCCTTGAATACTATTTCAGATGAGATTGGAGTCAAAAATGGCAAAATCAAAGATTTTCGTTCGAAACTGTAGAAAATGCTGCACTTTTTCTAGTGTCGTTTTGTGTTCCATAGATAAGCATTGAAAATAATTCTTTCTTCAATAACTCAATTACTATCCATTATTTCTCGACAAAAGTTAGCCAATTAACGTATCTAACCTAGATTTAATAGAAAACACTTCCTTTTTAACGAAAGCTTCGAAAATAAAAAAGATATTCCATATGAGGTCATATTCCCATAGTAAAGCATTGGAGTGATTTTTCTGGAAAAAACTCATTTAATTTCAGTTCTTTCTTTACAAAAATGGCCTAGTTTACTTAATTCACGCAGATATAGATGGAAACAATTGGTTTTTATAGAAATCCTTCATATGAAGTAATTGAATCGACATGGTATTTCATTCCCATAGTAAAGCATAGGGAGGATTCCCATAGGAAAGCATAGGAGTGAATTGTGCTCGAAAAAACTCACTTAATTTCCGTTCTTTCTCTACAAAATCTGGTAGATTTACTTTATTCACGTAGATAAACTGGTAAACACTTCGACTTTAACGAAATCCTCGAAAATAAAATTGATATTCCTAATGAGGTCATATTCCCATAGTAAAGCATTGGAGTGATTTTTCTGGAAAAACCTCATTTAATTTCAGGTCGATCTTTAAAAAAAGGGGCTAGTTTACTTAATTCTCGCAGATATAGATGGAAACAGATAGTTTTTATAGAATTCCTTCACATGAAGTTAGTGAATCGACATGGTATTACATTCTCATAGTAAAGTATAGGGAGGATGCCCATAGGAGACAACGAAAATCAGTGTCTTATTAAAATTAATTTCTGCTGAAAGTTTGATGATAATATGTTAATTTACGTATAAATATGCTATATTACATGTTTAATCAGTTTTATGATCGAAATCCTTGAATACTATTTCAGATGAGATTGGAGTCAAAAATGGCAAAATCAAAGATTTTCGTTCGAAACTGTAGAAAATGTGCACTTTTTCTAGTGTCGTTTTGTGTTCCATAGATAAGCATTGAAAATAATTCTTTCTTCAATAACTCAATTACTATCCATTATTTCTCGACAAAAGTTAGCCAATTAACGTATCTAAACTAGATTTAATAGAAAACACTTCCTTTTTAACGAAAGCTTCGAAAATAAAAAAGATATTCCATATGAGGTCATATTCCCATAGTAAAGCATTGGAGTGATTTTTCTGGAAAAAACTCATTTAATTTCAGTTCTTTCTTTACAAAAATGGCCTAGTTTACTTAATTCACGCAGATATAGATGGAAACAATTGGTTTTTATAGAAATCCTTCATATGAAGTAATTGAATCGACATTGTATTTCATTCCCATAGTAAAGCATAGGGAGGATTCCCATAGGAAAGCATAGGAGTGAATTGTGCTCGAAAAAACTCACTTAATTTCCGTTCTTTCTCTACAAAATCTGGTAGGTTTACTTTATTCACGTAGATAAACTGGTAAACACTTCGACTTTAACGAAATCCTCGAAAATAAAATTGATATTCCATATGAGGTCATATTCCCATAGTAAAGCATTGGAGTGATTTTTCTGGAAAAAACTCATTTAATTTCAGGTCGTTCTTTAAAAAAAGGGGCTAGTTTACTTAATTCACGCAGATATAGATGGAAACACATAGTTTTTATAGAAATCCTTCACATGAAGTAAGTGAATCGACATTGTATTTCATTCCCATAGTAAAGCATAGGGAGGATTCCCATAGGAAAGCATAGGAGTGAATTGTGCTCGAAAAAACTCACTTAATTTCCGTTCTTTCTCTACAAAATCTGGTAGGTTTACTTTATTCACGTAGATAAACTGGTAAACACTTCGACTTTAACGAAATCCTCGAAAATAAAATTGATATTCCATATGAGGTCATATTCCCATAGTAAAGCATTGGAGTGATTTTTCTGGAAAAAACTCATTTAATTTCAGGTCGATCTTTAAAAAAAGGGGCTAGTTTACTTAATTCTCGCAGATATAGATGGAAACAAATAGTTTTTATAGAAATCCTTCACATGAAGTAAGTGAATCGACATGGTATTACATTCCCATAGTAAAGTATAGGGAGGATTCCCATAGGAGACAAGGAAAATCAGTGTCTTATTAAAATTAATTTCTGCTGAAAGTTTGATGATAATATGTTAATTTACGTATAAATATGCTATATTTCATGTTTAATCAGTTTTATGATCGAAATCCTTGAATACTATTTCAGATGAGATTGGAGTCAAAAATGGCAAAATCAAAGATTTTCGTTCGAAACTGTAGAAAATGCTGCACTTTTTCTAGTGTCGTTTTGTGTTCCATAGATAAGCATTGAAAATAATTCTTTCTTCAATAACTCAATTACTATCCATTATTTCTCGACAAAAGTTAGCCAATTAACGTATCTAACCTAGATTTAATAGAAAACATTTCCTTTTTAACGAAAGCTTCGAAAATAAAAAAGATATTCCATATGAGGTCATATTCCCATAGTAAAGCATTGGAGTGATTTTTCTGGAAAAAACTCATTTAATTTCAGTTCTTTCTTTACAAAAATGGCCTAGTTTACTTAATTCACGCAGATATAGATGGAAACAATTGGTTTTTATAGAAATCCTTCATATGAAGTAATTGAATCGACATTGTATTTCATTCCCATAGTAAAGCATAGGGAGGATTCCCATAGGAAAGCATAGGAGTGAATTGTGCTCGAAAAAACTCACTTAATTTCCGTTCTTTCTCTACAAAATCTGGTAGGTTTACTTTATTCACGTAGATAAACTGGTAAACACTTCGACTTTAACGAAATCCTCGAAAATAAAATTGATATTCCATATGAGGTCATATTCCCATAGTAAAGCATTGGAGTGATTTTTCTGGAAAAAACTCATTTAATTTCAGGTCGTTCTTTAAAAAAAGGGGCTAGTTTACTTAATTCACGCAGATATAGATGGAAACACATAGTTTTTATAGAAATCCTTCACATGAAGTAAGTGAATCGACATTGTATTTCATTCCCATAGTAAAGCATAGGGAGGATTCCCATAGGAAAGCATAGGAGTGAATTGTGCTCGAAAAAACTCACTTAATTTCCGTTCTTTCTCTACAAAATCTGGTAGGTTTACTTTATTCACGTAGATAAACTGGTAAACACTTCGACTTTAACGAAATCCTCGAAAATAAAATTGATATTCCATATGAGGTCATATTCCCATAGTAAAGCATTGGAGTGATTTTTCTGGAAAAAACTCATTTAATTTCAGGTCGATCTTTAAAAAAAGGGGCTAGTTTACTTAATTCTCGCAGATATAGATGGAAACAAATAGTTTTTATAGAAATCCTTCACATGAAGTAAGTGAATCGACATGGTATTACATTCCCATAGTAAAGTATAGGGAGGATTCCCATAGGAGACAAGGAAAATCAGTGTCTTATTAAAATTAATTTCTGCTGAAAGTTTGATGATAATATGTTAATTTACGTATAAATATGCTATATTTCATGTTTAATCAGTTTTATGATCGAAATCCTTGAATACTATTTCAGATGAGATTGGAGTCAAAAATGGCAAAATCAAAGATTTTCGTTCGAAACTGTAGAAAATGCTGCACTTTTTCTAGTGTCGTTTTGTGTTCCATAGATAAGCATTGAAAATAATTCTTTCTTCAATAACTCAATTACTATCCATTATTTCTCGACAAAAGTTAGCCAATTAACGTATCTAACCTAGATTTAATAGAAAACATTTCCTTTTTAACGAAAGCTTCGAAAATAAAAAAGATATTCCATATGAGGTCATATTCCCATAGTAAAGCATTGGAGTGATTTTTCTGGAAAAAACTCATTTAATTTCAGTTCTTTCTTTACAAAAATGGCCTAGTTTACTTAATTCACGCAGATATAGATGGAAACAATTGGTTTTTATAGAAATCCTTCATATGAAGTAATTGAATCGACATGGTATTTCATTCCCATAGTAAAGCATAGGGAGGATTCACATAGGAAAGCATAGGAGTGAATTGTGCTCGAAAAAACTCACTTAATTTCCGTTCTTTCTCTACAAAATCTGGTAGATTTACTTTATTCACGTAGATAAACTGGTAAACACTTCGACTTTAACGAAATCCTCGAAAATAAAATTGATATTCCTAATGAGGTCATATTCCCATAGTAAAGCATTGGAGTGATTTTTCTGGAAAAACCTCATTTAATTTCAGGTCGATCTTTAAAAAAAGGGGCTAGTTTACTTAATTCTCGCAGATATAGATGGAAACAGATAGTTTTTATAGAATTCCTTCACATGAAGTAAGTGAATCGACATGGTATTACATCCCATAGTAAAGTATAGGGAGGATGCCCATAGGAGACAACGAAAATCAGTGTCTTATTAAAATTAATTTCTGCTGAAAGTTTGATGATAATATGTTAATTTACGTATAAATATGCTATATTACATGTTTAATCAGTTTTATGATCGAAATCCTTGAATACTATTTCAGATGAGATTGGAGTCAAAAATGGCAAAATCAAAGATTTTCGTTCGAAAGTGTAGAAAATGCTGCACTTTTTCTAGTGTCGTTTTGTGTTCCATAGATAAGCATTGAAAATAATTCTTTCTTCAATAACTCAATTACTATCCATTATTTCTCGACAAAAGTTAGCCAATTAACGTATCTAACCTAGATTTAATAGAAAACACTTCCTTTTTAACGAAAGCTTCGAAAATAAAAAAGATATTCCATATGAGGTCATATTCCCATAGTAAAGCATTGGAGTGATTTTTCTGGAAAAAACTCATTTAATTTCAGTTCTTTCTTTACAAAAATGGCCTAGTTTACTTAATTCAGGCAGATATAGATGGAAACAATTGGTTTTTATAGAAATCCTTCATATGAAGTAATTGAATCGACATGGTATTTCATTCCCATAGTAAAGCATAGGGAGGATTCCCATAGGAAAGCATAGGAGTGAATTGTGCTCGAAAAAACTCACTTAATTTCCGTTCTTTCTCTACAAAATCTGGTAGATTTACTTTATTCACGTAGATAAACTGGTAAACACTTCGACTTTAACGAAATCCTCGAAAATAAAATTGATATTCCATATGAGGTCATATTCCCATAGTAAAGCATTGGAGTGATTTTTCTGGAAAAAACTCATTTAATTTCAGGTCGATCTTTAAAAAAAGGGGCTAGTTTACTTAATTCACGCAGATATAGATGGAAACACATAGTTTTTATAGAAATCCTTCACATGAAGTAAGTGAATCGACATTGTATTTCATTCCCATAGTAAAGCATAGGGAGGATTCCCATAGGAAAGCATAGGAGTGAATTGTGCTCGAAAAAACTCACTTAATTTCCGTTCTTTCTCTACAAAATCTGGTAGGTTTACTTTATTCACGTAGATAAACTGGTAAACACTTCGACTTTAACGAAATCCTCGAAAATCAAATTGATATTCCTTATGAGGTCATATTCCCATAGTAAAGCATTGGAGTGATTTTTCTGGAAAAAACTCATTTAATTTCAGGTCGATCTTTAAAAAAAGGGGCTAGTTTACTTAATTCTCGCAGATATAGATGGAAACACATAGTTTTTATAGAATTCCTTCACATGAAGTAAGTGAATCGACATGGTATTACATTCCCATAGTAAAGTATAGGGAGGATTCCCATAGGAGACAACGAAAATCAGTGTCTTATTAAAATTAATTTCTGCTGAAAGTTTGATGATAATATGTAAATCTACGTATAAATATGCTATATTACATGTTTAATCAGTTTTATGATCGAAATCCTTGAATACTATTTCAGATGAGATTGGAGTCAAAAATGGCAAAATCAAAGATTTTCGTTCGAAAGTGTAGAAAATGCTGCACTTTTTCTACTGTCGTTTTGTGTTCCATAGATAAGCATTGAAAATAATTCTTTCTTCAATAACTCAATTACTATCCATTATTTCTCGACAAAAGTTAGCCAATTAACGTATCTAACCTAGATTTAATAGAAAACACTTCCTTTTTAACGAAAGCTTCGAAAATAAAAAAGATATTCCATATGAGGTCATATTCCCATAGTAAAGCATTGGAGTGATTTTTCTGGAAAAAAACTCATTTAATTTCAGTTCTTTCTTTACAAAAAATGGCCTAGTTTACTTAATTCACGCAGATATAGATGGAAACAATTGGTTTTTATAGAAATCCTTCATATGAAGTAATTGAATCGACATGGTATTTCATTCCCATAGTAAAGCATAGGGAGGATTCCCATAGGAAAGCATAGGAGTGAATTGTGCTCGAAAAAACTCACTTAATTTCCGTTCTTTCTCTACAAAATCTGGTAGATTTACTTTATTCACGTAGATAAACTGGTAAACACTTCGACTTTAACGAAATCCTCGAAAATAAAATTGATATTCCTAATGAGGTCATATTCCCATAGTAAAGCATTGGAGTGATTTTTCTGGAAAAACCTCATTTAATTTCAGGTCGATCTTTAAAAAAAGGGGCTAGTTTACTTAATTCTTGCAGATATAGATGGAAACACATAGTTTTTATAGAATTCCTTCACATGAAGTAAGTGAATCGACATGGTATTACATTCCCATAGTAAAGTATAGGGAGGATGCCCATAGGAGACAACGAAAATCAGTGTCTTATTAAAATTAATTTCTGCTGAAAGTTTGATGATAATATGTTAATTTACGTATAAATATGCCTATATACATGTTTAATCAGTTTTATGATCGAAATCCTTGAATACTATTTCAGATGAGATTGGAGTCAAAAATGGCAAAATCAAAGATTTTCATTCGAAAGTGTAGAAAATGCTGCACTTTTTCTAGTGTCGTTTTGTGTTCCATAGATAAGCATTGAAAATAATTTCTTTCTTCAATAACTCAATTACTATCCATTATTTCTCGACAAAAGTTAGCCAATTAACGTATCTAACCTAGATTTAATAGAAAACACTTCCTTTTTAACGAAAGCTTCGAAAATAAAAAAGATATATTCCATATGAGGTCATATTCCCATAGTAAAGCATTGGAGTGATTTTTCTGGAAAAAACGCATTTAATTTCAGTTCTTTCTTTACAAAAATGGCCTAGTTTACTTAATTCAGGCAGATATAGATGGAAAACAATTGGTTTTTATAGAAATCCTTCATATGAAGTAATTGAATCGACATGGTATTTCATTCCCATAGTAAAGCATAGGGAGGATTCCCATAGGAAAGCATAGGAGTGAATTGTGCTCGAAAAAACTCACTTAATTTCCGTTCTTTCTCTACAAAATCTGGTAGATTTACTTTATTCACGTAGATAAACTGGTAAACACTTCGACTTTAACGAAATCCTCGAAAATAAAATTGATATTCCATATGAGGTCATATTCCCATAGTAAAGCATTGGAGTGATTTTTCTGGAAAAAAACTCATTTAATTTCAGGTCGTTCTTTAAAAAAAAGGGGCTAGTTTACTTAATTCACGCAGATATAGATGGAAACACATAGTTTTTATAGAAATCCTTCACATGAAGTAAGTGAATTGACATTGTATTTCATTCCCCATAGTAAAGCATAGGGAGGATTCCCATAGGAAAGCATAGGAGTGAATTGTGCTCGAAAAAACTCACTTAATTTCCGTTCTTTCTCTACAAAAATCTGGTAGGTTTACTTTATTCACGTAGATAAACTGGTAAACACTTCGACTTTAACGAAATCCTCGAAAATAAAATTGATATTCCTTATGAGGTCATATTCCCATAGTAAAGCATTGGAGTGATTTTTCTGGAAAAAAACTCATTTAATTTCAGGTCGATCTTTAAAAAAAGGGGCTAGTTTACTTAATTCTCGCAGATATAGATGGAAAACACATAGTTTTTATAGAATTCCTTCACATGAAGTAAGTGAATCGACATGGTATTACATTCCCATAGTAAAGTATAGGGAGGATTCCCATAGGAGGACAACGAAAATCAGTGTCTTATTAAAATTAATTTCTGCTGAAAGTTTGATGATAATATGTTAATTTTACGTATAAATATGCTATATTACATGTTTAATCAGTTTTATGATCGAAATCCTTGAATACTATTTCAGATGAGATTGGAGTCAAAAATGGCAAAAATCAAAGATTTTCGTTCGAAACTGTAGAAAATGCTGCACTTTTTCTAGTGTCGTTTTGTGTTCCATAGATAAGCATTGAAAATAATTCTTTTTTCAATAACTCAATTACTATCCATTATTTCTCGACAAAAGTTAGCCAATTAACGTATCTAAACTAGATTTAAATAGAAAACACTTCCTTTTTAACGAAAACTTCGAAAATAAAAAAAGATGTTCCATATGAGGTCATATTCCCATAGTAAAGCATTGGAGTGATTTTTCTGGAAAACATTCATTTAATTTCAGTTCTTTCTTTACAAAAAATGGCCTAGTTTACTTAATTCACGCAGGTATAGATGGAAACAATTGGTTTTTTATAGAAATCCTTCATATGAAGTAATTGAATCGACATGGTATTTCATTCCCATAGTAAAGCATAGGGAGAATTCCCATAGGAAAGCATAGGAAGTGAATTGTGCTCGAAAAAACTCACTTAATTTCCGTTCTTTCTCTACAAAATCTGGTAGGTTTACTTTATTCACGTAGATAAACTGGTAAACACTTCGACTTTAACGAAATCCTCGAAAATAAAATTGATATTCCATATGAGGTCATATTCCCATAGTAAAGCATTGGAGTGATTTTTCTGGAAAAAACTCATTTAATTTCAGGTCGTTCTTTAAAAAAAGGGGCTAGTTTTACTTAATTCACGCAGATATAGATGGAAACACATAGTTTTTATAGAATCCTTCACATGAAGTAAGTGAATCGACATTGTATTTCATTCCCATAGTAAAGCATAGGGAGGATTCCCATAGGAAAGCATAGGAGTGAATTGTGCTCGAAAAAAACTCACTTAATTTCCGTTCTTTCTCTACAAAATCTGGTAGGTTTACTTTATTCACGTAGATAAACTGGTAAACACTTCGACTTTAACGAAATCCTCGAAAATAAAATTGATATTCCTAATGAGGTCATATTCCCATAGTAAAGCATTGGAGTGATTTTTTCTGGGAAAAACTCATTTAATTTCAGGTCGATCTTTTAAAAAAAGGGGCTAGTTTACTTAATTCTCGCAGATATAGATGGAAAACACATAGTTTTTATAGAAATCCTTCACATGAAGTAAGTGAATCGACATGGTATTACATTCCCATTAGTAAAAGTATAGGGAGGATTCCCATAGGAGACAACGAAAATCAGTGTCTTATTAAAAATTAATTTCTGCTGAAAGTTTGATGATAATATGTAAATCTACGTATAAATATGCTATATTACATGTTTAATCAGTTTTATGATCGAAATCCTTGAATACTATTTCAGATGAGATTGGAGTCAAAAATGGCAAAATCAAAGATTTTCGTTCGAAAGTGTAGAAAATGCTGCACTTTTTCTAGTGTCGTTTTGTGTTCCATAGATAAGCATTGAAAATAATTTCTTTCTTCAATAAACTCAATTACTATCCATTATTTCTCGACAAAAGTTAGCCAATTAACGTATCTAACCTAGATTTAATAGAAAACACTTCCTTTTTAACGAAAGCTTCGAAAATAAAAAAAGATATTCCATATGAGGTCATATTCCCATAGTAAAGCATTGGAGTGATTTTTCTGGAAAAAACTCATTTAATTTCAGTTCTTTCTTTACAAAAATGGCCTAGTTTACTTAATTCACGCAGATATAGATGGAAACAATTGGTTTTTATAGAAATCCTTCATATGAAGTAATTGAATCGACATGGTATTTCATTCCCCATAGTAAAAGCATAGGGAGGATTCCCATAGGAAAGCATAGGAGTGAATTGTGCTCGAAAAAAACTCACTTAATTTCCGTTCTTTCTCTACAAAATCTGGTAGATTTACTTTATTCACGTAGATAAACTGGTAAAACACTTCGACTTTAACGAAATCCTCGAAAATAAAATTGATATTCCTAATGAGGTTCATATTCCATAGTAAAGCATTGGAGTGATTTTTCTGGAAAAAACCTCATTTAATTTTCAGGTCGA
>NW_028328448.1:0-15545 GCF_048544385.1 Mastigoproctus giganteus
GTTTTTCCAGAAAAAATCAGCCCATTGCTTTACTATGGGAATACGGTACCATGTGGAATATCTTTTTTAGTTTCAAGTATTTCGATAAAAACGAAGTGTTTCCAAGTATATCTACGAGAATAAAGTTAATTTGCCAGATTTTGTAAAGAAAGAACGGAAATTAAGTTAGTTTTTTTCCAGAACAATTCACCCCTATGCTTTACTATGGGAATCCTCCCTATGCTTTACTATGGGAAACAAATACCATGTCGATTCACTATTTCATATGGAGGATTTCTATAAAAACGAAGTGTTTCCCACTGTATCTGCGAGATTGAAGTAAACCCAACCCTTTTTTTCAAGAAACACCCGAAATTAAATGAGTTTTTCCAGAAAAATTCACCCCTATGGTTTACTATGGGAATACGGTACCATGTGGAATATGTTTTTAGTTTCAAGTATTTCGATAAAATCGAAGTGTTTTCTATGAATTCTTGGTTAGATACATTAACTGGCTAATTTTTGTAGAGAAATAATGAAAATTAAGTGAGTTGTTGAACAAAGAATGTTTTTCAATGCTTCCCTATGGGACACAAAACGACTTCAGAAAAAGTGTAGAATTTTCTGCAGTTTAGAACGAAAATCTTTGATTTTGCCAGTTTTGACACAAATCTCATCTTAAATAATAGCCACGGATTTCGATCCTAAAATTGATTAAACAGCTAATATAGCTTATTTTTAGGTATATTAACCTATTATCATCAAGATTTTAGCAGAAATTAAGTTTAAGTGAGAAACTGATTTTACATTGTTCCTATGGGAATCCTCCCTATGCTTACCATAGGAATGTCATTCAATGCGGAATAACTTTTTATTTTCACGGATTTCGATAAAAGCCGATGTGATTCCACGTATTTCTACGTAAATTAATTAAACCTGCTAGTTTTTTTAAATAAAGACACTAAATTAAATTAGTTTTTCCAGAAAAAATCAGCCCATTGCTTTACTATGGGAATACGGTACCATGTGGAATATCTTTTTTAGTTTCAAGTATTTCGATAAAAACGAAGTGTTTCCAAGTATATCTACGAGAATAAAGTTAATTTGCCAGATTTTGTAAAGAAAGAACGGAAATTAAGTTAGTTTTTTCCAGAACAATTCACCCCTATGCTTTACTATGGGAATCCTCCCTATGCTTTACTATGGGAAAAAATACCATGTCGATTCACTTATTTCATGTGAAGGATTTCAATAAAAACGAAGTGTTTCCCACTTTATCTGCGTGAACGAAGTAATTCCGCCCCTTTTTTTCAAGAAAGACCCGAAATTAAATGAGTTTCTCCAGAAAAATTCACCCCTATGGTTTACTATGGGAATATGGTACCATGTGGAGTATCTTTTTTAGTTTCAAGTATTTCGATAAAAACGAAGTGTTTCCCAGTATATCTACAAGAATTAAGTTAACTTGCCACATTTTATAAAGAAAAAACGGAAATTAAGTTAGTTTTTTCCATTGCAATTCACCCCTATGCTTTACTATGGGAATCCTCCCTATGCTTTACTATGGGAAACAAATACCATGTCGATTCACTTATTTCATATGAAGGATTTCTATAAAAACGAAGTGTTTCCCACTGTATCTGCGAGACAACCCTTTTTTTCAAGAAAGACCCGAAATTAAATGAGTTTTTTCCAGAAAAATTCACCCCTATGGTTTACTATGGGAATACGGTACCATGTGGAATATGTTTTTTAGTTTCAAGTATTTCGATAAAATCGAAGTGTTTTCTATGAATTCTTGGTTAGATACATTAACTGGCTAATTTTTGTAGAGAAATAATGAAAATTAAGTGAGTTGTTGAACAAAGAATGTTTTTCAATGCTTCCCTATGGGGACACAAAACGACTTCAGAAAAAGTGTAGAATTTTCTGCAGTTTAGAACGAAAATCTTTGATTTTGCCAGTTTTGACACAAATCTCATCTTAAATAATAGCCACGGATTTCGATCCTAAAATTGATTAAACAGCTAATATAGCTTATTTTTAGGTATATTAACCTATTATCATCAAGATTTTAGCAGAAATTAAGTTTAAGTGAGAAACTGATTTTACATTGTTCCTATGGGAATCCTCCCTATGCTTACCATAGGAATGTCATTCAATGCGGAATAACTTTTTTATTTTCACGGATTTCGATAAAAGCCGATGTGATTCCACGTATTTCTACGTAAATTAATTAAACCTGCTAGTTTTTTTAAATAAAGACACTAAATTAAATTAGTTTTTCCAGAAAAAATCAGCCCATTGCTTTACTATGGGAATACGGTACCATGTGGAATATCTTTTTTAGTTTCAAGTATTTCGATAAAAACGAAGTGTTTCCAAGTATATCTACGAGAATAAAGTTAATTTGCCAGATTTTGTAAAGAAAGAACGGAAATTAAGTTAGTTTTTTCCAGAACAATTCACCCCTATGCTTTACTATGGGAATCCTCCCTATGCTTTACTATGGGAAAAAATACCATGTCGATTCACTTATTTCATGTGAAGGATTTCAATAAAAACGAAGTGTTTCCCACTGTATCTGCGTGAACGAAGTAATTCCGCCCTTTTTTTCAAGAAAGACCCGAAATTAAATGAGTTTTTCCAGAAAAATTCACCCCTATGGTTTACTATGGGAATATGGTACCATGTGGAGTATCTTTTTTAGTTTCAAGTATTTCGATAAAAACGAAGTGTTTCCCAGTATATCTACAAGAATTAAGTTAACTTGCCACATTTTGTAAAGAAAAAACGGAAATTAAGTTAGTTTTTTCCATTGCAATTCAGCCCTATGCTTTACTATGGGAATCCTCCCTATGCTTTACTATGGGAAACAAATACCATGTCGATTCACTTATTTCATGTGAAGGATTTCTATAAAAACGAAGTGTTTCCCCCTGTATCTGCGAGATTGAAGTAAACCCAACCCTTTTTTTCAAGAAAGACCCGAAATTAAATGAGTTTTTTCCAGAAAAATTCACCCCTATGGTTTTACTATGGGAATACGGTACCATGTGGAATATGTTTTTTAGTTTCAAGTATTTCGATAAAATCGAAGTGTTTTCTATGAATTCTTGGTTAGATACATTAACTGGCTAATTTTTGTAGAGAAATAATGAAAATTAAGTGAGTTGTTGAACAAAGAATGTTTTTCAATGCTTCCCTATGGGACACAAAACGACTTCAGAAAAAGTGTAGAATTTTCTGCAGTTTAGAACGAAAATCTTTGATTTTGCCAGTTTTGACACAAATCTCATCTTAAATAATAGCCACGGATTTCGATCCTAAAATTGATTAAACAGCTAATATAGCTTATTTTTAGGTATATTAACCTATTATCATCAAGATTTTAGCAGAAATTAAGTTTAAGTGACAAACTGATTTTACATTGTTCCTATGGGAATCCTCCCTATGCTTACCATAGGAATGTCATTCAATGCGGAATAACTTTTTTATTTTCACGGATTTCGATAAAAGCCGATGTGATTCCACGAATTTCTACGTAAATTAATTAAACCTGCTAGTTTTTTTAAATAAAGACACTAAATTAAATTAGTTTTTCCAGAAAAAATCAGCCCATTGCTTTACTATGGGAATACGGTACCATGTGGAATATCTTTTTTAGTTTCAAGTATTTCGATAAAAACGAAGTGTTTCCAAGTATATCTACGAGAATAAAGTTAATTTGCCAGATTTTGTAAAGAAAGAACGGAAATTAAGTTAGTTTTTTCCAGAACAATTCACCCCTATGCTTTACTATGGGAATCCTCCCTATGCTTTACTATGGGAAACAAATACCATGTCGATTCACTTATTTCATATGAAGGATTTCTATAAAAACGAAGTGTTTCCCACTGTATCTGCGAGATTGAAGTAAACCCAACCCTTTTTTTCAAGAAACACCCGAAATTAAATGAGTTTTTCCAGAAAAATTCACCCCTATGGTTTACTATGGGAATACGGTACCATGTGGAATATGTTTTTTAGTTTCAAGTATTTCGATAAAATCGAAGTGTTTTCTATGAATTCTTGGTTAGATACATTAACTGGCTAATTTTTGTAGAGAAATAATGAAAATTAAGTGAGTTGTTGAACAAAGAATGTTTTTCAATGCTTCCCTATGGGACACAAAACGACTTCAGAAAAAGTGTAGAATTTTCTGCAGTTTAGAACGAAAATCTTTGATTTTGCCAGTTTTGACACAAATCTCATCTTAAATAATAGCCACGGATTTCGATCCTAAAATTGATTAAACAGCTAATATAGCTTATTTTTAGGTATATTAACCTATTATCATCAAGATTTTAGCAGAAATTAAGTTTAAGTGAGAAACTGATTTTACATTGTTCCTATGGGAATCCTCCCTATGCTTACCATAGGAATGTCATTCAATGCGGAATAACTTTTTTATTTTCACGGATTTCGATAAAAGCCGATGTGATTCCACGTATTTCTACGTAAATTAATTAAACCTGCTAGTTTTTTTTAAATAAAGACACTAAATTAAATTAGTTTTTCCAGAAAAAATCAGCCCATTGCTTTACTATGGGAATACGGTACCATGTGGAATATCTTTTTTAGTTTCAAGTATTTCGATAAAATCGAAGTGTTTCCAAGTATATCTACGAGAATAAAGTTAATTTGCCAGATTTTGTAAAGAAAGAACGGAAATTAAGTTAGTTTTTTCCAGAACAATTCACCCCTATGCTTTACTATGGGAATCCTCCCTATGCTTTACTATGGGAAAAAATACCATGTCGATTCACTTATTTCATGTGAAGGATTTCAATAAAAACGAAGTGTTTCCCCACTTTATCTGCGTGAACGAAGTAATTCCGCCCCTTTTTTTCAAGAAAGACCCGAAATTAAATGAGTTTCTCCAGAAAAATTCACCCCTATGGTTTACTATGGGAATATGGTACCATGTGGAGTATCTTTTTTAGTTTCAAGTATTTCGATAAAAACGAAGTGTTTCCCAGTATATCTACAAGAATTAAGTTAACATGCCACATTTTATAAAGAAAAAACGGAAATTAAGTTAGTTTTTTCCATTGCAATTCACCCCTATGCTTTACTATGGGAATCCTCCCTATGCTTTACTATGGGAAACAAATACCATGTCGATTCACTTATTTCATATGAAGGATTTCTATAAAAACGAAGTGTTTCCCACTGTATCTGCGAGATTGAAGTAAACCCAACCCTTTTTTTCAAGAAAGACCCGAAATTAAATGAGTTTTTTCCAGAAAAATTCACCCCTATGGTTTACTATGGGAATACGGTACCATGTGGAATATGTTTTTTAGTTTCAAGTATTTCGATAAAATCGAAGTGTTTTCTATGAATTCTTGGTTAGATACATTAACTGGCTAATTTTTGTAGAGAAATAATGAAAATTAAGTGAGTTGTTGAACAAAGAATGTTTTTCAATGCTTCCCTATGGGACACAAAACGACTTCAGAAAAAGTGTAGAATTTTCTGCAGTTTAGAACGAAAATCTTTGATTTTGCCAGTTTTGACAGAAATCTCATCTTAAATAATAGCCACGGATTTCGATCCTAAAATTGATTAAACAGCTAATATAGCTTATTTTTAGGTATATTAACCTATTATCATCAAGATTTTAGCAGAAATTAAGTTTAAGTGACAAACTGATTTTACATTGTTCCTATGGGAATCCTCCCTATGCTTACCATAGGAATGTCATTCAATGCGGAATAACTTTTTTATTTTCACGGATTTCGATAAAAGCCGATGTGATTCCACGAATTTCTACGTAAATTAATTAAACCTGCTAGTTTTTTTAAATAAAGACACTAAATTAAATTAGTTTTTCCAGAAAAAATCAGCCCATTGCTTTACTATGGGAATACGGTACCATGTGGAATATCTTTTTTAGTTTCAAGTATTTCGATAAAAACGAAGTGTTTCCAAGTATATCTACGAGAATAAAGTTAATTTGCCAGATTTTGTAAAGAAAGAACGGAAATTAAGTTAGTTTTTTCCAGAACAATTCACCCCTATGCTTTACTATGGGAATCCTCCCTATGCTTTACTATGGGAAACAAATACCATGTCGATTCACTTATTTCATATGAAGGATTTCTATAAAAACGAAGTGTTTCCCACTGTATCTGCGAGATTGAAGTAAACCCAACCCTTTTTTTCAAGAAACACCCGAAATTAAATGAGTTTTTCCAGAAAAATTCACCCCTATGGTTTACTATGGGAATACGGTACCATGTGGAATATGTTTTTTAGTTTCAAGTATTTCGATAAAATCGAAGTGTTTTCTATGAATTCTTGGTTAGATACATTAACTGGCTAATTTTTGTAGAGAAATAATGAAAATTAAGTGAGTTGTTGAACAAAGAATGTTTTTCAATGCTTCCCTATGGGACACAAAACGACTTCAGAAAAAGTGTAGAATTTTCTGCAGTTTAGAACGAAAATCTTTGATTTTGCCAGTTTTGACACAAATCTCATCTTAAATAATAGCCACGGATTTCGATCCTAAAATTGATTAAACAGCTAATATAGCTTATTTTTAGGTATATTAACCTATTATCATCAAGATTTTAGCAGAAATTAAGTTTAAGTGAGAAACTGATTTTACATTGTTCCTATGGGAATCCTCCCTATGCTTACCATAGGAATGTCATTCAATGCGGAATAACTTTTTTATTTTCACGGATTTCGATAAAAGCCGATGTGATTCCACGTATTTCTACGTAAATTAATTAAACCTGCTAGTTTTTTTAAATAAAGACACTAAATTAAATTAGTTTTTCCAGAAAAAATCAGCCCATTGCTTTACTATGGGAATACGGTACCATGTGGAATATCTTTTTTAGTTTCAAGTATTTCGATAAAATCGAAGTGTTTCCAAGTATATCTACGAGAATAAAGTTAATTTGCCAGATTTTGTAAAGAAAGAACGGAAATTAAGTTAGTTTTTTCCAGAACAATTCACCCCTATGCTTTACTATGGGAATCCTCCCTATGCTTTACTATGGGAAAAAATACCATGTCGATTCACTTATTTCATGTGAAGGATTTCAATAAAAACGAAGTGTTTCCCACTTTATCTGCGTGAACGAAGTAATTCCGCCCCTTTTTTTCAAGAAAGACCCGAAATTAAATGAGTTTCTCCAGAAAAATTCACCCCTATGGTTTACTATGGGAATATGGTACCATGTGGAGTATCTTTTTTAGTTTCAAGTATTTCGATAAAAACGAAGTGTTTCCCAGTATATCTACAAGAATTAAGTTAACATGCCACATTTTATAAAGAAAAAACGGAAATTAAGTTAGTTTTTTCCATTGCAATTCACCCCTATGCTTTACTATGGGAATCCTCCCTATGCTTTACTATGGGAAACAAATACCATGTCGATTCACTTATTTCATATGAAGGATTTCTATAAAAACGAAGTGTTTCCCACTGTATCTGCGAGATTGAAGTAAACCCAACCCTTTTTTTCAAGAAAGACCCGAAATTAAATGAGTTTTTTCCAGAAAAATTCACCCCTATGGTTTACTATGGGAATACGGTACCATGTGGAATATGTTTTTTAGTTTCAAGTATTTCGATAAAATCGAAGTGTTTTCTATGAATTCTTGGTTAGATACATTAACTGGCTAATTTTTGTAGAGAAATAATGAAAATTAAGTGAGTTGTTGAACAAAGAATGTTTTTCAATGCTTCCCTATGGGACACAAAACGACTTCAGAAAAAGTGTAGAATTTTCTGCAGTTTAGAACGAAAATCTTTGATTTTGCCAGTTTTGACAGAAATCTCATCTTAAATAATAGCCACGGATTTCGATCCTAAAATTGATTAAACAGCTAATATAGCTTATTTTTAGGTATATTAACCTATTATCATCAAGATTTTAGCAGAAATTAAGTTTAAGTGACAAACTGATTTTACATTGTTCCTATGGGAATCCTCCCTATGCTTACCATAGGAATGTCATTCAATGCGGAATAACTTTTTTATTTTCACGGATTTCGATAAAAACCGATGTGATTCCACGTATTTCTACGTAAATTAATTAAACCTGCTAGTTTTTTTAAATAAAGACACTAAATTAAATTAGTTTTTCCAGAAAAAATCAGCCCATTGCTTTACTATGGGAATACGGTACCATGTGGAATATCTTTTTTAGTTTCAAGTATTTCGATAAAAACGAAGTGTTTCCAAGTATATCTACGAGAATAAAGTTAATTTGCCAGATTTTGTAAAGAAAGAACGGAAATTAAGTTAGTTTTTTCCAGAACAATTCACCCCTATGCTTTACTATGGGAATCCTCCCTATGCTTTACTATGGGAAACAAATACCATGTCGATTCACTTATTTCATATGGAGGATTTCTATAAAAACGAAGTGTTTCCCACTGTATCTGCGAGAATTCACCCCTATGGTTTACTATGGGAATACGGTACCATGTGGAATATGTTTTTTAGTTTCAAGTATTTCGATAAAATCGAAGTGTTTTCTATGAATTCTTGGTTAGATACATTAACTGGCTAATTTTTGTAGAGAAATAATGAAAATTAAGTGAGTTGTTGAACAAAGAATGTTTTTCAATGCTTCCCTATGGGACACAAAACGACTTCAGAAAAAGTGTAGAATTTTCTGCAGTTTAGAACGAAAATCTTTGATTTTGCCAGTTTTGACACAAATCTCATCTTAAATAATAGCCACGGATTTCGATCCTAAAATTGATTAAACAGCTAATATAGCTTATTTTTAGGTATATTAACCTATTATCATCAAGATTTTAGCAGAAATTAAGTTTAAGTGAGAAACTGATTTTACATTGTTCCTATGGGAATCCTCCCTATGCTTACCATAGGAATGTCATTCAATGCGGAATAACTTTTTTATTTTCACGGATTTCGATAAAAGCCGATGTGATTCCACGTATTTCTACGTAAATTAATTAAACCTGCTAGTTTTTTTAAATAAAGACACTAAATTAAATTCGTTTTTCCAGAAAAAATCAGCCCATTGCTTTACTATGGGAATACGGTACCATGTGGAATATCTTTTTTAGTTTCAAGTATTTCGATAAAAACGAAGTGTTTCCAAGTATATCTACGAGAATAAAGTTAATTTGCCAGATTTTGTAAAGAAAGAACGGAAATTAAGTTAGTTTTTTCCAGAACAATTCACCCCTATGCTTTACTATGGGAATCCTCCCTATGCTTTACTATGGGAAAAAATACCATGTCGATTCACTTATTTCATGTGAAGGATTTCAATAAAAACGAAGTGTTTCCCACTTTATCTGCGTGAACGAAGTAATTCCGCCCCTTTTTTTCAAGAAAGACCCGAAATTAAATGAGTTTCTCCAGAAAAATTCACCCCTATGGTTTACTATGGGAATATGGTACCATGTGGAGTATCTTTTTTAGTTTCAAGTATTTCGATAAAAACGAAGTGTTTCCCAGTATATCTACAAGAATTAAGTTAACTTGCCACATTTTATAAAGAAAAAACGGAAATTAAGTTAGTTTTTTCCATTGCAATTCACCCCTATGCTTTACTATGGGAATCCTCCCTATGCTTTACTATGGGAAACAAATACCATGTCGATTCACTTATTTCATGTGAAGGATTTCTATAAAAACGAAGTGTTTCCCACTGTATCTGCGAGATTGAAGTAAACCCAACCCTTTTTTTCAAGAAAGACCCGAAATTAAATGAGTTTTTTCCAGAAAAATTCACCCCTATGGTTTACTATGGGAATACGGTACCATGTGGAATATGTTTTTTAGTTTCAAGTATTTCGATAAAATCGAAGTGTTTTCTATGAATTCTTGGTTAGATACATTAACTGGCTAATTTTTGTAGAGAAATAATGAAAATTAAGTGAGTTGTTGAACAAAGAATGTTTTTCAATGCTTCCCTATGGGACACAAAACGACTTCAGAAAAAGTGTAGAATTTTCTGCAGTTTAGAACGAAAATCTTTGATTTTGCCAGTTTTGACACAAATCTCATCTTAAATAATAGCCACGGATTTCGATCCTAAAATTGATTAAACAGCTAATATAGCTTATTTTTAGGTATATTAACCTATTATCATCAAGATTTTAGCAGAAATTAAGTTTAAGTGACAAACTGATTTTACATTGTTCCTATGGGAATCCTCCCTATGCTTACCATAGGAATGTCATTCAATGCGGAATAACTTTTTTATTTTCACGGATTTCGATAAAAACCGATGTGATTCCACGTATTTCTACGTAAATTAATTAAACCTGCTAGTTTTTTAAATAAAGACACTAAATTAAATTAGTTTTTCCAGAAAAAATCAGCCCATTGCTTTACTATGGGAATACGGTACCATGTGGAATATCTTTTTTAGTTTCAAGTATTTCGATAAAAACGAAGTGTTTCCAAGTATATCTACGAGAATAAAGTTAATTTGCCAGATTTTGTAAAGAAAGAACGGAAATTAAGTTAGTTTTTTCCAGAACAATTCACCCCTATGCTTTACTATGGGAATCCTCCCTATGCTTTACTATGGGAAACAAATACCATGTCGATTCACTTATTTCATATGGAGGATTTCTATAAAAACGAAGTGTTTTCCACTGTATCTGCGAGATTGAAGTAAACCCAACCCTTTTTTTCAAGAAACACCCGAAATTAAATGAGTTTTTCCAGAAAAATTCACCCCTATGGTTTACTATGGGAATACGGTACCATGTGGAATATGTTTTTTAGTTTCAAGTATTTCGATAAAATCGAAGTGTTTTCTATGAATTCTTGGTTAGATACATTAACTGGCTAATTTTTGTAGAGAAATAATGAAAATTAAGTGAGTTGTTGAACAAAGAATGTTTTTCAATGCTTCCCTATGGGACACAAAACGACTTCAGAAAAAGTGTAGAATTTTCTGCAGTTTAGAACGAAAATCTTTGATTTTGCCAGTTTTGACACAAATCTCATCTTAAATAATAGCCACGGATTTCGATCCTAAAATTGATTAAACAGCTAATATAGCTTATTTTTAGGTATATTAACCTATTATCATCAAGATTTTAGCAGAAATTAAGTTTAAGTGAGAAACTGATTTTACATTGTTCCTATGGGAATCCTCCCTATGCTTACCATAGGAATGTCATTCAATGCGGAATAACTTTTTTATTTTCACGGATTTCGATAAAAGCCGATGTGATTCCACGTATCTCTACGTAAATTAATTAAACCTGCTAGTTTTTTTAAATAAAGACACTAAATTAAATTAGTTTTTCCAGAAAAAATCAGCCCATTGCTTTACTATGGGAATACGGTACCATGTGGAATATCTTTTTTAGTTTCAAGTATTTCGATAAAAACGAAGTGTTTCCAAGTATATCTACGAGAATAAAGTTAATTTGCCAGATTTTGTAAAGAAAGAACGGAAATTAAGTTAGTTTTTTCCAGAACAATTCACCCCTATGCTTTACTATGGGAATCCTCCCTATGCTTTACTATGGGAAAAAATACCATGTCGATTCACTTATTTCATGTGAAGGATTTCAATAAAAACGAAGTGTTTCCCACTTTATCTGCGTGAACGAAGTAATTCCGCCCCTTTTTTTCAAGAAAGACCCGAAATTAAATGAGTTTCTCCAGAAAAATTCACCCCTATGGTTTACTATGGGAATATGGTACCATGTGGAGTATCTTTTTTAGTTTCAAGTATTTCGATAAAAACGAAGTGTTTCCCAGTATATCTACAAGAATTAAGTTAACTTGCCACATTTTATAAAGAAAAAACGGAAATTAAGTTAGTTTTTTCCATTGCAATTCACCCCTATGCTTTACTATGGGAATCCTCCCTATGCTTTACTATGGGAAACAAATACCATGTCGATTCACTTATTTCATATGAAGGATTTCTATAAAAACGAAGTGTTTCCCACTGTATCTGCGAGATTGAAGTAAACCCAACCCTTTTTTTCAAGAAACACCCGAAATTAAATGAGTTTTTCCAGAAAAATTCACCCCTATGGTTTACTATGGGAATACGGTACCATGTGGAATATGTTTTTTAGTTTCAAGTATTTCTATAAAATCGAAGTGTTTTCTATGAATTCTTGGTTAGATACATTAACTGGCTAATTTTTGTAGAGAAATAATGAAAATTAAGTGAGTTGTTGAACAAAGAATGTTTTTCAATGCTTCCCTATGGGACACAAAACGACTTCAGAAAAAGTGTAGAATTTTCTGCAGTTTAGAACGAAAATCTTTGATTTTGCCAGTTTTGACACAAATCTCATCTTAAATAATAGCCACGGATTTCGATCCTAAAATTGATTAAACAGCTAATATAGCTTATTTTTAGGTATATTAACCTATTATCATCAAGATTTTAGCAGAAATTAAGTTTAAGTGAGAAACTGATTTTACATTGTTCCTATGGGAATCCTCCCTATGCTTACCATAGGAATGTCATTCAATGCGGAATAACTTTTTTATTTTCACGGATTTCGATAAAAGCCGATGTGATTCCACGTATTTCTACGTAAATTAATTAAACCTGCTAGTTTTTTTAAATAAAGACACTAAATTAAATTAGTTTTTCCAGAAAAAATCAGCCCATTGCTTTACTATGGGAATACGGTACCATGTGGAATATCTTTTTTAGTTTCAAGTATTTCGATAAAAACGAAGTGTTTCCAAGTATATCTACGAGAATAAAGTTAATTTGCCAGATTTTGTAAAGAAAGAACGGAAATTAAGTTAGTTTTTTCCAGAACAATTCACCCCTATGCTTTACTATGGGAATCCTCCCTATGCTTTACTATGGGAAAAAATACCATGTCGATTCACTTATTTCATGTGAAGGATTTCAATAAAAACGAAGTGTTTCCCACTGTATCTGCGTGAACGAAGTAATTCCGCCCCTTTTTTTCAAGAAAGACCCGAAATTAAATGAGTTTTTCCAGAAAAATTCACCCCTATGGTTTACTATGGGAATATGGTACCATGTGGAGTATCTTTTTTAGTTTCAAGTATTTCGATAAAAACGAAGTGTTTCCCAGTATATCTACAAGAATTAAGTTAACTTGCCACATTTTGTAAAGAAAAAACGGAAATTAAGTTAGTTTTTTCCATTGCAATTCAGCCCTATGCTTTACTATGGGAATCCTCCCTATGCTTTACTATGGGAAACAAATACCATGTCGATTCACTTATTTCATGTGAAGGATTTCTATAAAAACGAAGTGTTTCCCACTGTATCTGCGAGATTGAAGTAAACCCAACCCTTTTTTTCAAGAAAGACCCGAAATTAAATGAGTTTTTTCCAGAAAAATTCACCCCTATGGTTTACTATGGGAATACGGTACCATGTGGAATATGTTTTTTAGTTTCAAGTATTTCGATAAAATCGAAGTGTTTTCTATGAATTCTTGGTTAGATACATTAACTGGCTAATTTTTGTAGAGAAATAATGAAAATTAAGTGAGTTGTTGAACAAAGAATGTTTTTCAATGCTTCCCTATGGGACACAAAACGACTTCAGAAAAAGTGTAGAATTTTCTGCAGTTTAGAACGAAAATCTTTGATTTTGCCAGTTTTGACCCAAATCTCATCTTAAATAATAGCCACGGATTTCGATCCTAAAATTGATTAAACAGCTAATATAGCTTATTTTTAGGTATATTAACCTATTATCATCAAGATTTTTGCAGAAATTAAATTTAAGTGAGAAACTGATTTTACATTGTTCCTATGGGAATCCTCCCTATGCTTACCATAGGAATGTCATTCAATGCGGAATAACTTTTTTATTTTCACGGATTTCGATAAAAGCCGATGTGATTCCACGTATCTCTACGTAAATTAATTAAACCTGCTAGTTTTTTTAAATAAAGACACTAAATTAAATTAGTTTTTCCAGAAAAAATCAGCCCATTGCTTTACTATGGGAATACGGTACCATGTGGAATATCTTTTTTAGTTTCAAGTATTTCGATAAAAACGAAGTGTTTCCAAGTATATCTACGAGAATAAAGTTAATTTGCCAGATTTTGTAAAGAAAGAACGGAAATTAAGTTAGTTTTTTCCAGAACAATTCACCCCTATGCTTTACTATGGGAATCCTCCCTATGCTTTACTATGGGAAAAAATACCATGTCGATTCACTTATTTCATGTGAAGGATTTCAATAAAAACGAAGTGTTTCCCACTTTATCTGCGTGAACGAAGTAATTCCGCCCCTTTTTTTCAAGAAAGACCCGAAATTAAATGAGTTTCTCCAGAAAAATTCACCCCTATGGTTTACTATGGGAATATGGTACCATGTGGAGTATCTTTTTTAGTTTCAAGTATTTCGATAAAAACGAAGTGTTTCCCAGTATATCTACAAGAATTAAGTTAACTTGCCACATTTTATAAAGAAAAAACGGAAATTAAGTTAGTTTTTTCCAGAACAATTCACCCCTATGCTTTACTATGGGAATCCTCCCTATGCTTTACTATGGGAAACAAATACCATGTCGATTCACTTATTTCATATGAAGGATTTCTATAAAAACGAAGTGTTTCCCACTGTATCTGCGAGATTGAAGTAAACCCAACCCTTTTTTTCAAGAAACACCCGAAATTAAATGAGTTTTTCCAGAAAAATTCACCCCTATGGTTTACTATGGGAATACGGTACCATGTGGAATATGTTTTTTAGTTTCAAGTATTTCGATAAAATCGAAGTGTTTTCTATGAATTCTTGGTTAGTTACATTAACTGGCTAATTTTTGTAGAGAAATAATGAAAATTAAGTGAGTTGTTGAACAAAGAATATTTTTCAATGCTTCCCTATGGGACACAAAACGACTTCAGAAAAAGTGTAGAATTTTCTGCAGTTTAGAACGAAAATCTTTGATTTTGCCAGTTTTGACACAAATCTCATCTTAAATAATAGCCACGGATTTCGATCCTAAAATTGATTAAACAGCTAATATAGCTTATTTTTAGGTATATTAACCTATTATCATCAAGATTTTAGCAGAAATTAAGTTTAAGTGAGAAACTGATTTTACATTGTTCCTATGGGAATCCTCCCTATGCTTACCATAGGAATGTCATTCAATGCGGAATAACTTTTTTATTTTCACGGATTTCGATAAAAGCCGATGTGATTCCACGTATCTCTACGTAAATTAATTAAACCTGCTAGTTTTTTTAAATAAAGACACTAAATTAAATTAGTTTTTCCAGAAAAAATCAGCCCATTGCTTTACTATGGGAATACGGTACCATGTGGAATATCTTTTTTAGTTTCAAGTATTTCGATAAAAACGAAGTGTTTCCAAGTATATCTACGAGAATAAAGTTAATTTGCCAGATTTTGTAAAGAAAGAACGGAAATTAAGTTAGTTTTTTCCAGAACAATTCACCCCTATGCTTTACTATGGGAATCCTCCCTATGCTTTACTATGGGAAAAAATACCATGTCGATTCACTTATTTCATGTGAAGGATTTCAATAAAAACGAAGTGTTTCCCACTTTATCTGCGTG
>NW_028328449.1:0-14223 GCF_048544385.1 Mastigoproctus giganteus
GTAAAATCTATTAATCTTGTCGAACTTCATTGGCAATTAAATTGTACTTTTAACTATACATATAACCACTTAGGTTACGTAACATAAATAATTAGTAAAAACAAATAATTAATACATAACTTGATACGAAAGTTATATAAAGGGATTTCGTAGATAACACTCGTTACTGAAACATAAATATTTCGTAGATAACACTCGTTACTGAAACATAAATATTTCGTAGATAACACTCGTTACTGAAACGTAAATATTTCGTAGATAACACTTGTTACTGAAACGTAAATATTTCGTAGATAACACTCGTTACTGAAACGTAAATATTTCGTAGATAACACTCGTTACTGAAACGTAAATATTTCGTAGATAACATTCGTTACTGAAACATAAATATTTCGTAGATAATACTCGTTACTGAAACATAAATATAGCGTTATAACTGTGCTTGGATACAAGTTTAGGATTTAATTTTGTACAGAAATTGAAATTTTATTGAAAGTAAATCTAAATCATGACTCAAACCAGAGCAGCAAAGCAAAGGGCTCAAGCTAATGGGAATGCTGTGGCCCAGGGGAGAACTGAGGGGGGCAGTTGTCCTCTGAATCACAGCCTTTTAAGATGCACTATTTGCTTGATGTTTGCATAGCAGTCAAGTATGGGACATGATACTGCCATGGGGGATGTCTTTGTATGTGTGCGATGCAAGGAGTGTAAGGAGATAAGGCGACAACTCAGCGTTGTTATGGGCCTATATGAGAGCTTGAAAGACAGGGTGGATGCCCTCGAAGGATTACAAGTGAGGGGCCCATCAAGCTCTCAGCTGCCCACACCAATGCCAGAGCTTGCACTTGGTCATCGCGCAACACAGCGGCAACCCCCAAGGCAGAATGCGCTGGTCCCAAAGGAACTAGTAGTTGTTGGTGACTCTATTGTCAGGGAAACGGGAAACATGCTTTGTAAAAAAGGATAGGTGGAACAGGACCAGGGTATGTCTGCCAGGGGCAAAAGTTGATGACGTTGTAGAGCGGATATCATCTTTTAAGGGCACAAAAGGTGATATAGTTGTACACGTTGGCACCAATGTTAAGAGTAGGAGACCGGCGAAATTACTTGACAAGTACAGGTCACTGATGAAAAAAAGCCGCGAATTAGGGTTGAAATTGAAAGTGTCTGCAATTCTGCCCAGACACGATAGGAGGGAGTATATGATGAGAGCCCTGTCAATCAATTCGGCCCTGGAAAGATTGTGCAGGGCTCAAGGGGTAGAATTTTTTTCAGCCTGGTCTGTACTTGTTAACAGGAGAGACTGCTTCTACAGGGATGGGATACACTTAAATAGAAAGGGTGCAAGAATGTTTGCTGATGCTATCGAGGCAGTGTTAGGTGGGTCGGAAAACTGCTAGATTGGGGGGATACAAGGACTAATAGATTAACAGTAGCCACTGGCAGAGGTGAAAGTGATTCTTGCACTGCTTCTATTGGAATGAGCCGCAGCCTGGAAAATAAGATGCAGGATATTTCAGAGACTGCTGGGAATCATTGGGGTACAAGTAAACACATGGGTTGTGTTAGGGTAGCTAAGAAAAAGAACAGGTGCATGTATACTTGCGTGTACACCAATGCTAGGAGTTTGGTAAATAAATTTGATGAATTTGAGGTATTGCTCAAAACATCAAAGGCAGATATTGTGGGGATTTCTTTTTTTGATTTGGTAGTTGTTGGCGCATCGGCTTCTGTGGCCATATTGCACCTCTCAAGGTTTTTGCAGTACTTTGATCCAAGCCCGAGGCGGGAATTGAACCCGCGACCTTTGGGTTGCCGAGCAGGTACTTTACCCACTCGGCTAGCCCGGTCGGCCGTGTGTGGGGATTTCAGAGACGTTTTGTCACACAGATATAAGGAATGCAGAACTGGAATTTGGGGAGTACAATGTCTACAGAAAGGATAGACAGGATAGGAAGGGAGGAGGGGTTATGCTATTAGTTAAAAAACACATAAAATCCAAGGAAGTGAAGCCAGTCAACATCGCTGGACAGTGCAGTGTTGAGTCAGTTTGGTGTGACATAAGCATTGGGAGATCAAAATTGAGAGTAGGAGTGTGCTATAGGCCTAATGACTCTGATGAGTATAATAAGAAACTGTACGGAGAAATAGAGTGGGGCAGTAAATCAGAGAGTCTTATAATGGGGGATTTTAATTTCCCAGATATTGACTGGAATTTGGGGGCTGGTCACTCACACAGTAGCAAGGTTTTTGTGGATTTATTGGATGATTGTTTTCTACATCAGCATGTTCGGGAGGCAACTAGAGGGAGTAATACTCTTGATTTGATTATCAGTAGTGATTCTTCATTCATTAAGAATCTGCAGATAAATGAACGACTTGGTGGCAGTGACCACAGTGTGCTGAAGTGGGAGTTACTCAAAGAGGTAACTACCATTAAGGGTAAAGGGAAGGGGTATTGCTTTCGTAAAGGCGACTACAATGGACTGAGACAGTATTTAAATTCTATACAGTGGGATCAACTGATGATATTGCCAACAGCAAATTCAAAATGGGAAGCATTCAAAGAACTTATCTTGGAAGCTACTAGGCTTTACATACCAACTAAGAAATATTGTTCAAGGTTTCGGCCTAAATGGATGTCAGATGAACTGATGAGGCATATGGCAGAAAAGAAAAATGCATGGGATACATACAAATTAACACGTGACACAGACGCCTATGATAGATACAAGTTGATCTGTAACCAAGTTACAAAGGAGGTTAGGCAGGCGAAGGCAGATTACGAGAGATCCTTGGCAAGGGATGCGAAGAAAAACAGCAAAGAGTTCTTTACTTATGTAAACTCTAGAAGGAAGGGGATGAATCAGATTGGTCCACTTGAGATCGATGGGTCCACTGTTGATGACCCTGCTCAGGTAGCTAACAAACTAAATGAATATTTTGCATCAACATTCACACATGAGGAGTTATTCAGCGAGGGGAATGCCAGAGGTGTATTCAACTCTAGCAGTAAGCTAGAGAATCTTATAATAACTGAGAGCAAACTGGAGGAGAAATTGTTGAAGATAAACACAAGAAAGGCACCTGGGGTGGATGGGATCTATCCTGTTATATTAAAGGAGGCAGCAAAGGAAGTAAGCAAACCCTTAGCCATAATTATGAGAGCTTCCTTGGACTCAGGGGAGGTACCCATGGACTGGAGATGTGCAAATGTGACCCCAATTCACAAAGGGGGATCAAAGGCTGACACAAGTAATTATAGACCTGTGAGTTTAACTTCTGTTCCTGGAAAATTAATGGAGGCACTGGTTAAAGAAGCACTGCAGGATCATCTAGACAAGACTTCAGTTATAGCTAGGACACAGCATGGTTTTGTTAAGGGTAAGTCTTGCCTGACCAATTTGATTGGATACTATGATGCAGTCACAAAAGAACTGGATGCAGGGAATAACTTTGATATTATATACTTGGATCTTAGAAAGGCTTTTGATACTGTTGCACATGGAAGACTGCTGCACAAATTGGAGCAGTGTGGTATTGGAGGCAAATTGCTGCTATGGATAAAGGGGTGGTTGAGGGGGAGAAGACAGAGAGTGGTAATCAATGGACACTGCTCATCATGGACTAATGTTATTAGTGTAGTCCCTCAGGGTTCAGTATTGGGTCCTTTATTGTTTTCTTTATTTATAAATGATATTGATGATGGTATATCAGGCTTAATGTCCAAGTTTGCAGACGATACGAAGGTTGGCAGGGTTGTCAAGGACACTACTGACACTATGCTGCTGCAACAGGATTTGGAAAGGTTGAGCAGATGGGCTTCGAATTGGCAAATGAAGTTTAACATTGACAAATGTAAAGTACTACATATGGGAAACAGCAACCCCAGAGCAACGTATCAACTCTGTGGTACTACACTGACAGTGGTAGAGAATGAAAGGGACCTGGGGGTGGTTGTGCAGGCAGATATGAAGTTCTCTGAGCAGTGCAGACGGGCGGCAAGAGTAGCTCATGGTGTATTGTCAATGATATATAGGAATTTTTCTAGAAGGGATAAGGAGGTGATTATTCCCTTGTATAAGGCAATGGTCAGGCCACACCTAGAGTACTGTATACAGGCCTGGAGGCCTCATTTCAAGAAGGATGTAGAGCTGCTGGAACGAGTACAGAGAAGGGCAACTAGATTGGTGAATGGGACAAAGGGGTGCTCTTACAAAGAAAGGCTTAAGTTTTGCGAATTACAGTGTCTGGAAACTAGGCACCAGCGAGGTGATTTGATAGAGGTGTACAAAGCCTTGAATGGTTTGAGCATGCTCAATGCTGATGGGATTCTTCCTCTTGCTCAGAATAATCACCTGAGAGGGCATAAATTCAAATTGAGGAAAGACAGATGTAGGATAGATGTGCGGAAATTTGCCTTTAGCCAGCGGGTGGTTGGTAGGTGGAACAGACTTCCATCCCTTGTCGTGGAAGTTGATAGCCTAAATAAGTTTAAGGCTCAGCTGGACAGGTATTTCGAACGAACAGAGGGGTGAAGTGGAAGTGGTTATTTTTATTTATTTATGTTACTTTTTTTTTTTGGCTGATGCTGCATAAGCTTGCTTTCTTGCATCAAATGCCTCTACTAATGCTAAAATGCTAATGCTAATATCAAATTTATTTTTGGCATTCAGTTCCTCTGTGACCACATCATAGTATCCAATCAAATTTGTCAGACAAGACCTCCCTTTAACAAACCCATGCTTTAACAAACTATTACTGCAGTCTTGTCTAGATGATCCTGCAATGCTTCTTTAACCAGTAATTCCATTATTTTCTCCGGAACACAAGTTAAACTAACATTTAACATTGACAAATGTAAAGTAAGGACCTGGGGGTAATTGTGCAGGCAGATATGAAGTTCTCTGAGCAGTGCAGACGAGCTGCAAGAGTAGCTCATGGTGTCTTGTCAATGATATACAGGAATGTTTCTAGCAGGGATAAGGAGGTGATTATTCCCTTGTATAAGGCAATGGTTAGGCCACATCTTGAGTATTGTATACAGGTCTGGAGGCCTCATTTCAAAAAGGATGTAGAGCTGCTGGAACGGGTACAGAGAAGGGCAACAAGATTAGTGAATGGAACAAAGGGTTGCTCTTACGAAGAAACGCTTAAGTTTTGCAAATTACAGAGTCTGGAGACTAGGCACTGGAGAGGTGATCTAATAGAGGTGTATAAGGCTTTGAATGGTTTGAGCATGATCAATGCCAATGGGATTCTTCATCTTGCTCAGAATAATCAGCTCAGAGGGCATAAATTCAAATTGAGGAAGGACGGATGTCGGATAGATGTGCGGAAATTTGCCTTTGGCCAGCGGGTGGTTGGTTGGTGGAACCGACTTCCATCACTTGTTGTTGAAGTTGATAGCCTAAACAAATTTAAGGCTCAACTGGACAGGTATTTCGAGCGAACGGAGGGGTGAAATGGGAGTGGTGTGTTTTTTTTGTTTTTTTTTGGCTGACGCTGAATAAGCTTGCTTTCTTGCATCATATGCCTCTACTAATGCTAATGCTAATGCTAAGGTCTGTAGTTACGTCACCTTTTGAACTGCCTGGGAATTGGTGATACATTTGCACACCTCCAGTCCACTGGGACCTCCCCTGAGTCCAAGGAAACTCTCATAATTATGGCTAAGGGTTTGCTTACTTCCTTAGATGCTTCCTTTAATATAACTGGATAGATTCCGTCCACCCCAGGTGCCTTCCTTATGTTTAACTTTGACAATTTCTCCTTTATTTTGCTCTCAGTTATTACAAAATCACTTAGCTCCCTCTTAGCATTTGATAAACTTCTGGCACTCTCCTCATTGAATAATTCCTCGTGTGTGAATGTAGATGTAAAATACTCCTTCAGTTTATCAGCTGCCTGAGCACGATCATCAATAGTAAATCCGTCTATGTTAAGTGGTCCAATTTGATACATCCCTTTCCTTCTAGAGTTTACATAATTAAAGAATTCTTTGCATCCTTTGCCAAAGATTTCATATTCATTAATGCATCTGACATCCATTTTAGGCCTAAACCTTGAACAGTATTTCTTAGTTGGAATGAAAAAACTTGTAGCCTCCAAAACATGCTAGTAACTCCAGCATGTAGAGTTGCTAGCACAAGTACAGAGAAGGGCAACATGATTGGTGAGAGGAACAAAGTGGTGATCTTATGAAGAAAAGCTTAAGTTCTGTAAACTGCAGCGTCTTTAGACTAGGCACCTGGAAGGTGAAAATAGTCAAACTCCCAAAATATTTTACCGAATGTATACAGGGTGATTCACTACCAGTGCGACAAACTTGCAGGAGGTGTAGGGTGCACAAAGACGAATCAAAATCACATAGCATTGCAGGTTCTGAAATGCCTTCGTCATGCGGTAGAGGATGTTGAACGGGAGGTCACTTGAACAGCAATCCCGCTGGAAGTCAGCATTTGCAAACCGTTTCTGTTGAAGAAACCAAGTAGCAAAAGTCCTCCGGAGTGGATAATCCGCAGGCTCCAATGATTGGACGCGTTGCAGATGGTATGAACTCATTTGGTTTGTTGACAGTATCCTCCATACAGTGGATTGGGAAATACCCAATCGTTGGCCTATCGCTCGAGTACTTGTACTTGGATTGCCTTCTGCAAGACGTAGGACATTCTCCTCATTGTCTGGCGTCCTCGTCATTCGCTCTCGATTCATGGTACCTCTCGTGAAACAACCAGTCTTACGTAACCTTCTGTGCACATGTGCGAAAATCGTATGATGAGGAGCATGCCTGTGCGGGAAACGTTCCTGGTAAAAGCGCAGAGCGGCACGCCTGTTACAGTTTGCAGCTCCATATGCGAGGTGCATGTCGGCCAGTTCAACGTTTGAATACTCGTCCATCCTACTGCCTCAGGAACCGGTTCACAAATGCTGACTTCCAGCGGGATCGCTGTTCACACGACCTCCCGTTCAACGTCCTCTACCGCATGACGAAGGCATTTCGGACCCTGCAATGCTATGTGATTTTGATTCTTCTTTGTGTCCCCTACACCTCCTGCAAGTTTGTCGCACTGGTAGTGAATCACCCTGTATATATACTCAGTACACCATTCCCCAACTGCTGATGAAGGGTTACAGTGCCTCAAAAGATATTCTATTTTATTGCTTTTTTCTTATATATTTTATGCCTTTATGAATTTTATCAGTATTAATGCTTTTATTTTATATCTGCTTCAGTATTTTATTTATGTATATATTTCTTTATTTATTTTAATAAAGTTTAACTTATAAACCAGTTTGTTGGTCATTACTAAAAGTATATAGTGATATGCAGCCTGAACCTCAAGGCCTATTTTCTAACCTTGCCTTATGCTGTATGGACTTAAATACCTTTTTAAAATCCACAGATGCCAGGCAGAATGGTGTTTTATATTAATTTGCTTTCTCCATTAGCTGCAATATTACATGAAGGTGATCCATAGTTGAGAATCCTGTGCTAAAGCCAGCTTGCTCTTTCAGTTGATTCTCATTAAGTATTCTTTCTAATCTGTTAGTAATGAATGTTGTGAACAACTTGTAGGTGTAGGATAACAAGCTAATTAGTCTATAATTTCCAATTTCTGATTTATCTCCTTTCTTATGCAGCAAAACTATGATTGCATTATTACACTCCTTAGGCATCACACCTTTTCTAATGCATTTTGTGAAGAGTCTTGCAAGTTTTGTGTCATGTCTCTTCCTCCCAATTTTAACAACTCTACAGTAACTTCATCTTCCCCCGGGGCTTTCCGATTCTTCATTTTCTTCAATGCATGTTCTACCTCATCAGGAAGAATATCGGCTATGTCGTATGTGTTGCTACTTTGCAATCCATGTTCCCCACTGCTGGTATCATTCCCTCGCTCCTTGTATAATTCTCTATAATAGTCTTCTGCTATTTGAATTATGCCTTCTCTGCTATTTATAAGCACACCATCACCATTCTTTAGTTTCAGTAATGTTTGTATTCCTGTGTTAATGCTCATGGCTGCTGATTTAAGTCCTTTGTTTCCCCTTAATGCTTGTTCTACTTTTTTTTGTGTTAAATCTTCTTATGTCCTCTCTGAGTCTCTTTCTAATGGCTTTGCATAACTCAGTATACTCAATTTTATCTTGTCAATGTTTATCTTGCTCTTCATTTGTCGTCTTTGGTTCATCATGATAAGTGTTCCTTGACTAATTTTTTCTTCTTTGGATTTCTTTTTACCTACTTTCTTGGGCTTCATCACTTTCAGAAAGTTGTATTCCTAATCGATTTCTTGGTCCTGAAAGGTCTGCAGAAGATCAAACCTGTTCTTAAGTTACAGTACATACTGCTTTTTCTCTTCTTCTGTTATCTCAAAGACCTTTGTATTATTTACTCTAGTCAGCTTTTTCTTTTCTTTTCTTACATCTATATCAAGCGTGCATCTTACGATTCTGTAATCACTTCCAACATTTACTTTGTTCAGGACGGTAACATCATTCACAATATATCTTCTGTTAGTGAGGATGAAGTTGATTTCATTAGTTGTTAATCCATTTGGGCTCTTCCATGTCCACTTTCTGTTCACCTTTTTCTTCAAAAAAGTGTTCACTATTGACATTCCTCGAGATTCTTCAAATTCCACAAGTCTTTCTCCTCTCATTTCTTTCACCAATTCCAAAATTTCCTATAGTTCCCCTTTCTGTGCTGTTTTGTCTTTTTACAACCTTAACATTGAAGTCCCCCCAAAATAATGGTGTAGCAAGTTTTCTGTTCATCTAGAAGTCTCTCAATTTCGGTGTGTATTTCCTGAACCTCTTCATCATCATGACTTGATGTCGGTGCATAAATCAATCATTATAACCTTTAGTTTGTTCCTCTTAGAAACCCTGAGAAGTAGACTTAACACCCTTGGTGATGTACTTTTGAGTTCCAAAATGTTGTTTTTTATATCTTTATGGATCAGAAAGCTAAATCCACCTTCGCTCTTTTCACTTCACTGTTTCCATTGGTGTTCAGCAGATTTCCACTTTATAAATTTATTAGTGATTCATTTCTTCTTGTTTCAGCCAAATCAATGATATTCCAATTCACGTTTTCTAATTCCTTTTCCAGCCCTAATATCCCATCTTCTCTGATGAGTGATCTTATGTTGTAACAGGCCAAGTTCAGTTTCTGTACATGGCAGCCTGGTTGCACCTAGAGATTCTTAGCACCCTCTGCTTCAACTCTGATCCTCTTGCTGCCGTAAGAGGAGGAGTGAAAGCTGCTGTGGACTGAGGGCCATTTGTTTCATCGTGTTGTCATGAAAAGAGGTCGCATCTTGAAGGGAACCACTCTACACGTTTGTTGCCACCAAAGTGACATAACAGGGCTTACCGCTGAGAAGGTGTGCATGAGTGGATTTTAGGGAGGCAGGGCAACCAAACTTCTCCTAAATCTTCTAAAATAGAAAGGTATTGGATCCATCAGTGTTTTAGACTGAGTATCTGATAACACACAGATTGCCTGTTCCCCTCTAAGCCCCCTAAGAATTACAAATATTATACAGCAAATAATATCCCAAGGCATGGATAGTCCCTCTCTTTAGCACATATGTACAATTATACATAATAAACAACACAATGCTTATTTTAACATATTAACACAAAGCTTATATACACTGTATACATTTTACTGTAGTAACAGCAGAAAAAATGAAGATTATTAATTAATTTAAATATTAATTATGAAAATGCTGCACAGCGTTAATAATTATGAGTATCTAATTAAAAATTTCTCTTGATTAATTAATACTGATGTTTTCTGAACTTGTTCAGATAATTCAAAACCATTTAAATTGAAATGGATCTATTTTGGACCCTTGAACTTTGAATTAACTAGATTTTACTAATAAGTAAAAATAAAATCAATAATAATGCTGCTGACTTTGTGTTTGTTTGTTTGTTTGTTTGTTATTTGGTTTTTAGGAGCATTAGCAACTAAGGCCATATTGCTCCGGGATATCCGGTGGTCATTTCCTGACCTTTCCGCATTCTCTGTATTTAGTGGTGACAGGCTTGAGCTGATTTTGTGTAATTCTCTAGTATAAAGCCATAAAAAGCCAGTGTCACTCTTTCATCACAAGTTAGTAAAATAGTTCTGAGATTCCATTTTCTAAATATTTTCTTAGTCAATATAAACAGTAAAATTTAAATTATTTGAAATTCACTTACTGGTTTTCCAGCAGCACCAGCTAATCCCATCTTTCCTGACTCACCTGGTGGTCCCTTAAAAAAATAACAGCTTTTATTAATATAAAGTCTATTTTTTAAAACAATTTTAACATATTCATAGTGTTTTTTTTTTGGTTTTTTTTTTTTTTTTTTTTTTTAGGAGCATTAGCAACTAAGGCCATATTGCTCTGGAATATGCGGTGGTCATTCCCTGACCTTTCCGCATCCTCCATATTTGGTGGTGACGGGCTCGAACCCCGGTCTAATCAAGAAGCGTGTGGTATGCACTGCTGCTCCTTCCCACCTGGCTACGGAGACGCCTTATTCATAGTGTGCTGCATACTTAGGGAATCCTATGGAAATATGCATTTTTAAGAAATTTGTCAATTCTGGTGGGAAATATATGACAAATTTGTCATATATTTCCATTAACTGTAGCTGTAGCAATTCTCCTCTTATCCTTTCTACAGAACAATTGTCCATGATCATGTTTCATCCATTTTTAGAACGTAAACTATTATTAGGTATTAACGAAATAAAAAAAGTCCCGTGCGATTTGCAAAATCCTGGCTCATCCAGGGCATCTGTTTGAATGAAAGAATCTCCCTTTTAATGAGTGAGTGAGAGTGTTCCTTTTCTAATTAAGAATACAGTTGAATAAACAAGAGGAAACAAACTGCATTTTCTAATCATATTTCTAACTTACATGAAGATCCAGAATATGTTGAGAACATTTTACTCTGATGGTAGAAGAAGATAGTGCAATGTTAGAAGGATATGGAAATTTTTCCCTCACTGGTTTACCCAATGGTAAAGCACCATTGTTGTTTTGCACCACGTGAAAAAAAATTGGTTCAATTCTCATCTCTGGTCAAAGTCCAGAATACTTTCATGGGCTCTTCACCATTCACATGATCAAGTTAACTGTCCTAAGGTGAGAGTTGGTTTTTCTCCCACGAATTTATGTTCTTCATCCTGAGATGAAACCAACCATAGAATTCATGCAATTTACTCATAATGTATGCCGATGCTTCAAGACTTTAGCCACAACTTCTAAATAACCAACTACAAACACAATGGAGTTGACATATGAAGCATAGAATGGAAAATTTTAATTTTTGAAATTTGTATATTACTGTGAGGAAAAAAATTTACTTTGTGAAAAAAAACAAATTTGCTTTTTAAAAGAAATTTACTCTGCATATTCAATGGTTATTGAATATACAGAGTAAATTGTTCATCGCAAAATACATACATTATATTGCTGTATCTGGGTGCCCTGGGATGTGGAAAAATGAATCATAATTAACATCCAAGTTTCAGAAATAGTATTAATATTAGGTAATACTTATTTAATTTATTCATTCATTAATTATTTATTAGCTAATACTGTGCAATCCATATAGTGCAGGCTTTTGCTGCAATTACCAAAAAAAAATAAAGAAGTACAGTAGAGCGTCAGTTATCTGGAATAATTGATGTCAGACCTCTTCCAGATAGCCAAATTTTCCGGATAATCAAACATAAGGTAAAATTTATTTAAATTTAATCTTACCTAATGATTAAATTAAATAATTAAACAAAAAAATTTATAAACCAATCTCAGAAAACAGAAACATCCATCCAGGCATTTTTATGATTTTTATACAAAACAGGAAAATTAGAAAGATTTGTAAATGCTCTCAGTTTTTTCAACTTACCGATAATGAGCATGGACAATCTGTACGTCCCAGTAGCATTTACAAGCATAGCAATTGTAACTTGCTCTTTTCTCATCTTAAAACCTGGTGCAGGCATTTCTCTTTCAGTGACTAGGGTTTTTCTAGGTAATGATTTCCATAATAAGCCCATCTCATCATCATTATAAACATTTTCTTTCTCGTAATTTGCTATAATTGAAGCAAACTTACAAAGACACCGCTGCCAATTCATCTGCAGAAAGTTTCTTGCCTTGAATATCTAGTTCACATATACTGTGTTTCAGTTTAAAGTTTTTCAGCCAATCTGTGCTTGCCTTAAAATCTTCATTACCTCTTAATTTTCAATTAAAATCCAATGCTTTTTCATACAACATTGGGCCAGACAATAAACTTCACCTAAACTTCACTTCCGAAGAAACCACAAATTAAGTGCACTCTCTAAAGTGGCATTTTCAGGTTTTGACAGTCTTTTTCCTGCTAGATCCTCCTTCACTATCCTTAATCGACAAATTCTGTTATAACATTGGAATTTTTCTTGATGGCGTAAATTGTTGACGTCCCCAAATTAAACTCTTTGGAGAGATTTTCTAAATTTTCACCTTTTCTAATTTTATTAATAATTTACATTTTTTTATTGAAATGTTAAAACTATGCGTTTTCAATTCATTCACATTTTACTGTAAAAATTTGAAAAAAAATAATAATAAATAATAATAAAATAAACCGCACAGTTTCAGGCTGATATTAATCTTACCAAATCTGGAGCTAAACTAATCTGAAATTCATTGATGGTTTCTGAGAAAACCCAGTAGTCTCTGTGATATTTTTCTAAAGCACATTTCTGAAGGTCACATAGAATTCTAGAGGTCACAACCATAAAACAATAAAAACAATATGCACTGCCACTCAAGGGGGTGGTATCACAAACTTTGAGAGCCAGTGGAATAGAGTATTGTGTTTTGGAATGATTAGACAAAATGCAAAAGTTTTTATTAATAATGCTTCTTCACTGTTACATAATTATATTTTGAGATGAACTCTTATATACACACCACAGGGCCAGGTTCTCCAGCATTACCATCAGTCCCATCTTTTCCTCGATCTCCCTAAACATAAAAAAAAAAATGTTACAATGAAGAATAAGAATAGTATTTGAAAATTCTGCTATATTAACATAATTAACTAAAATCTAATCCAGCTCAGCTGTATATTATGGTTATTAAAAATATATACTAATAAAGTTACAAAAATTTTAGTTTATGTAGTAACAATGTTTAATTAAAGAAAATTTATTTAACCAATGAACATTCATTTCACAAATTCATGTCAACAAAAAAAACACACTTTGAATCTGTAAATCACAGTTCACAATGATTCAGTATATGTATGATATAAAACAACTATTTTATTGAAGTGAAACAAAAAATACCACTTTTAACTGAATTAAATATGAAAACAATGATAAATATATGTTTATAACACAAAAAAAAAAACACAAATAACTATCAAATACTGAAAGAAAACAGTCCCTAAACAATAAAAAAAATTAGCTGTAAATCCTCATTGACATACATTAAACCATCTCATGACATGGGTAAAATTGTTAAAAACAAAAACAAAAGTTGAAGGAATGATTACATTCAATTACAAACTGAGATGGTGTTGCTGATTTCCTTATATTAGAAATGGATCTTAAGGAATAATGTCTCTTTTGGCATCCTGCACTGTCCTCAAAGGAGTACCAAATGGGTTTGATACTTATTTTCAAGAAACTAGAGAGTGACACCTACTTTGACGAGCCAAGAAATTATAAACTTTGAACATAATTTTGGAAGTGACATAATTTGAAGATACTGAAAACAGGGAAGGGGTTATAAATTGGAGGGGCCCTAAACAAAATATCTGGAAATGAACCCTGGAAAATTTTCTACTGGACATTTCAGGAAAAAAATGTACAATAATTATGCCTGCAGCACTAACTTATCGGTTCTGCAAACTTATGAATCTAGACAATTATCTTACTTGTCTATGGCATTTGGCAAAAGATGAAATGCACATGACACGTCAAAGGCAAAAATGATAAAATAGGGATCGAATCATGCTGATGGATTAATTCAGTCACTTTATTTTCCCATTCAGTTAAGTCATGATTTATAAATCTATGACACAGTTTAATATCTATGGGTTGGAATCTACATATATATATAAATATATAAGTTAGTAGTCGTGAAAGGCAATGTGCTAACTTTACATTACTAGTAATGCTAGTTATGGAGAACAAAGGGCAAACGTAACTGTGATCGCT
>NW_028328450.1:0-14091 GCF_048544385.1 Mastigoproctus giganteus
AAGTAATACAATAAAAATACAGTATAAGCCTTGTTTGCAATTGTGGAAACTCATTAAAGTGGTAAATTATGTATAATATTAAAATTACTTCAGTATGTGATAAATTTGGAATTTAGTTTCTGAGCAAAGGAAAAGGGATTTTATCTGTTTGCAAACTAAAATTCTGTATGGATAGAAACTAGTCTTATATAATCTGATGTAGTCATTACCTGTCATAATTGGTTTGATATAGCTGTACTCAAAATCCTTATAACATAAATGTAATTATTGGTAAGAGAATAAAAGCAGAAAATAAAATAAATAAGCTTACCTTTAATGATGTTAGTACATTTTCTGCAAGGCAAAAGTGATCCTTCAACACGACCACAGAAAATTTATGAAATTATCACAGGAATTATATTAATTTGCATTAAACTTCCAACACAACTGTTCGCAACAATTATTTCAAAGTCAAGGTTTTGTCACATCTACTTTACCAAACACTTCTTCATATTACATACATATCACTCATTTTCAAAAATGAGTGGAAGTTTTTTTTTAATATAATTTAATCTATAATGAATTTCTTTCATTTAAGAGTTAAAAATACATAAATAAATACATTAAACCCAATTCTCAAGTTAAGCCACTAAGTATCTTCCTAAATAATATTTAAAAGTTGTAAGTAAAAACGCATTGAATTATTGAACATGTTTCTCCCATTGCCATACTGCATAGTTAACTTCCTTTCATTCTTCCTATTTGCCTGTGGTTCAAAAGGTTATGAATGGCTGCTCTTGTGTCTGTTACCAATAAGGTGGCATCCATTCTTCACTTCCCTCCACCTCTTATTCCAACATTGTTGTCCATTAGTTGTAGGAGAAATGTCAGACAATGTCCAACTCAAACTGATATAAGATTGGATCATACAATCAGTGGCACAACTACAGAAAACTATGCTCACCATAACACTGGCTCTTGGCCCTGCAGGGACTAGAGAAATTTCTTAAAGGCCTCTTTAACCATGGCAGTAGTTAGCTAATGCCAGGCAGGAGCATTCCTCCCCCCCAACCTCTCCCAAATTTTTGTATTGGATCCACTGAAACTTTGGCACTTGATGTTGCTTCCCTTACTCCCTGGCAAGATGGAAGGATAAAATTAACCAAAAGACCTCATTCCTTGAAGTAACAATGTGCCAAGGTGAATATTTTTCAAAATGCATGTTTACAGCTCAAACCAATCAATCTCTCACCTGCTCCCCGTCCTGTGTGTGTGTGTGTGTGTGGAGAGAGAGAGAGAGAGAGAGAGAGACTGAAAATTGCACCAAATATTCTACATTTAGGTAGGGTAGTAACTTGATCCTTCACTATGATTTTCACTATGGGCAACTACTTGCTACATTAAACTAATTCAGATATTAACTTCAGATTATAGATTTCATTGGTTGACTAATATTTTAAAAATAAATTATCATACCACGTGAGATATCAAAACTCATTACTACATTATAATGTATTTCTAACCTTCAAAATAAGAATTCTGACAACTTTCTAGCTGTTAATATTAATTGCAGATTCACATATTTACACCATTTATGTTGGATATATCAATGCACTTATACAGCTCAATTTTTCATGCAATGTTCACCATGCAATAATGCAAGGGATTAAACTATTACCTCAAATACATGAACTACTATTCATATTTTACTCTAGTAATTGATTGAGAAAATCCCAATAGTGTATGCTCTCATTTGATTCCAATGATGGAACTAACATCACACAATGCAATCCACACACAATTTTACAGACAGAATAATTGTAAAATAACTTTTGTATTTGAGACACATCTCTTAAAGTACTACTGAAAAGAACTGAAACATGGAATATTCCTGCATTTTACACCAGCATACTTTGAGTTTGTGCCATCAGACAGTGAATGACTATTGCTGTTGTTTGATTTATTGGTATCACTACAACTAAGCTATAATGCACCTATTACAGTCTCAGATGATATAGGTTTGGTAGGATGACAATTAAAATTTCTTAAAGGATAAATCAATTATTTACCCATAATAACACTAACCAGAGTGCAATACGGCAAGTTAGTGAAGCACCGATACATGCAGTATTCAATGCAATGTTGAAGCTACATTAGGAATATTGACATGTGCAAACTTTGTCATGTTTCAGGTTCCAGCAATTTCCCATTTCCTTTGTCATCTTTTAAGTTCCAATAAAACTGTGTGAAATTTGATAAAGAAATCTGACGCTGCAGGTTGAACATGCAAGGATAACCTTATAGTACAGAAATCATTGCTAAAGTTTTCGTTGCAATTAGAGGGGCAAAATAGCAAAATTTAAAGGGTGATGCTAAGTGACATGCTGTTTCCCATCAAATGGGGATGGATGAACACAGAACAAAAGGCTTTATAAAACACTTGGCATGTTTCCATATAAAATCTCCTCAGAGCTAGCAGATCTCTCCCCGCTGAAGTGACCTGTTATCTCTTCAAGTAGATGGTTACAAGTCTTAAATCTGCACTACAATTCTTTCAAGGTTCAAAGAGAACTCGTCCAATTACATCCTGTAGATCAGTTTGGAGACCACAGTAGATCAGTGGTCTCCAAACTTTTTTGGTTGTGCACCCTTATTTTACTTAAAAGGACTAGCGAACACCCCCGAATAAAAAAATTAAATTTATAAGTTTTATACATTTTTTATTTATAAATCATTTACACGGAAGGCATTATATCTAAAATCACATATAGTTTTAAAAGATCACAAATAAAAAATACAAAACAAAATTAAATTAAAGTTCAAGTACTTGAACTTGTTCCTTGAGGTTGTCACAGACATTCTCTCAGATATGCCAGACAAGCTGTACTTGCGAACTGGAAGTCTAAAACGCTGATGGAACTGATATTTGGGTGACACTAAAGTCAAGTTGACCCAATTTCGGCAAAGTCCAGATGGTCTGTGACAGCCAAATCCTCTGCTTGCACCCTTCACGATGGTGGGACTGTTAGTAATCCTGGGTATAACCTCTATGCACTAGTACATGGTGGGTGACCACCCAGGTGTGAACCAACGTAAGCAGGGGTTGAGGTGTGGCACCCACACCACATGGAGGAATGCCGCCCCTCTATGTTACCAGGCAGTACTAGGTGGTAGATGATTCTCATCAACGGTGAAATACCACCACTTTGCTTATTGGAGGCTTGAAGTGGTGAAACCCATGTTTAGTCTCTAGAGCTAAGTTCCGGTCAACCCTTCCCTATCTCTTCCATCATGCAGTAGGATTGATGACTTTTGAGGTTATGATGAACGTCGTGGCGAGATCCAATATTCCTTACATTTCGAGGGTACAACTCTAAAACGGTGTTCGCAGGCCGCCGCTAGTTAGTACACCGTACAGAACCTATTGGTAACTCTCTAGGAGGCTTCCGGATCAGCTAGTGTATAATCTTGCTACCTCTACTCTGCCAGATAGTGACTGGAGGGAGTCCGAGTAGTGTGTATGCCGGGGAGCATTGTCGAGGCCACGTTATGTCAAAGATCTGGGTATATTCTTACCACGTGTACGCCATATCCAAAAATTTCATTACTTCATTCAGCATATCCCACCCACTTTTTCTTATTATTGAATACACCATGAACTGTCAAACTAACAGAGCAAGCTTATCTGAGAAAAGATCTAAACCTCCCAAACACTTCCTAATTCATTTCACAAATATACGTGGTCTCAATTCTAATTTCAACGATGTCCATTTCCACTTGCAGTTTGCCAAACCCAATGTACTTTTTCTGACAGAATCTCAGTTATCGGTTGATTCAACTACTGCTCATCTCAGATGCCCAAATTATTTGCTGTGTGATTCCTTTCGCCTTAAAGGTTGTACTTGTGCATATGTCCGTTCTGATATTCTCTGTCAGAGACTTGGCAATTTGGAATCTCCTCTCTTTGATCTTCTCTGGCTTAAAATCTCTCTACCTCATTGTGTCAAATTCATCTGTTGTCTCTACCGTTCTCCCAACTCCACTAATCACTTGGAGCTCTTTGACTTCCTCTCTTTGCAACTTGACTTTCTCCAGTCCAACTTTCCTAACAGTGAGGTAATTTTCCTTGGTGATTTTAATGTTCACAACTCCAGCTGGCTTCCGTTTTCTAGTCACATGGACCCAGCAGGTCGAGATGCTGAGACTTTTGCAATTACTAATGACCTAGCACAGATTGTTCATTTACCTACAAGAATACCGGACAATCCTAATCATATACAGCCAATACGCTTTATCTTTTTCTCACAAACAACCCTTCTAAGTACACGGTTGAAGTGAGAGGGCCTTTAGGCACTTCAGATCACAACTTGATGATTGTCTCTTCTCCAATGAAACCTTTATCTCATGGCTATTCCCAACCTCGTGTTGTTTGGTATTCAAGAATGCAAAATGGGATGACCTGCAAGACTTCTTTTCTTCTTTTCCTTGGTCGGATTACTGTGTCAAAACTTCAGATGTCAACGTTTGCTCAGATCGTGTCAGTGAAATTATTCTTGCAGGAATGGAATCCTTTGTCCCACACTCAACTTTAAAATCTCATCCTTTATCTAAACCTTGGTTTTCCAATAAATGTGCTAAGGCTGTTCACAAGAGAAGAATGTTGCATATCGTAATTGGCTTGTTTCTAATTCTTCAGTTTCATTTTCTGCCTACACCAAAGCTCGCAACAATTGTAAAGCAGTTATTAATCAGTCCAAACTAGAGTTTGAACAGGCTAAGAGTAGAAAACTTGCTTCTTGCCCTAATGGTAGCCGAGCATTCTGGTCTCTTGCCAAAGCTATTGGTCGCAACTTTTGCCCATCTCTGCTCCCACCTCTGTCCAAACCAGATAGTTCAGTTGTCACTTCAGCCAAGGATAAAGCTGACCTGCTAGCATCCCATTTTTCTTCCAGCTCATGTATTAATGATCTTGGTAAAACACCTCCCACCATTCCCAACACGCTCCATTCAATGCCTCCTGTGGTCTTCCGTCAAAAGGATATCAGAAGGATTTTGATGAATCTTGATGCTAAGAAAGCTCCAGGTCCTGATGGTATTTCTCCACTTGTTCTCAAAACCTGTGCTCCTGAACTTACTCCTATTCTTTGCCGCTTTTTTCACTTTCTTATTCCAAAGGTGTTTTTCCTTCTGCTTGGAAATTTGCTCATATCCAGCCAGTTCCTAAAAAGGGTGACAAATCCCTCCCATCCAATTATCGTCCCATTGAAATTACTTCTACTCTTTCTAAAGTAATGGAGAAATCAATTAACTGCCAACTCTTAAACTACCTAAAAACCTTCCATCTGATCAACGATCGCTAGTATGGATTCCGTCAATGTCGATCCACTGGTGATATTCTTGGTTTATGTTATCCATTTATGGACTAATTAAATGGAAATGTTCGGTGAAACACAAGTAGTTGCTCTTGACATCTCAAAGGCCTTTGATCGTGTTTGGCATAAAGGTCTTCTAAACAAGCTTCCATCTTATGGTTTGCCAACTGTTTTTAGTAATTGGTTATCCAGTTTTCTCTCTGATCGCTCACTGAGGGTGATGGTAGATGGCTCTCTGTCTTCTAACTTCTCCACTAATGCCGGTGTCCCCCAAGGTTCAGTTCTTTCCCCCACTCTTTTCCTCTTGTATATTAATGACCCTCTTCCATTGACTGGAAATCCTATCCATAGTTTTGCCGATGATAGCACATTGCATTCCACTTTCCACTTTGAGAAACCTTGTCCTGTTCAATTAGCTTCAACTTCTCGAAAATCTGCTACCAATTCCTTAAATGCCGATCTTCAGGTAATTCTCCAGTGGGGCAAAGACAACTTAGTTGATTTCAACCCTTCTAAAACTCAGTCTTGTCTTATATCTCGCAAAAAGGATTCTTCTGCTCCTATGCTTATCTTTAGTGACACTCTGATTTCTAGGCAAAATGATATATCTCTTTTGGGGATTACCCTGACTTCAAATCTCTCTTGGCACAAGCACATTACAAATATTGCTTCCTCTGCATCTAAAAAACTTGGTTTTCTCTTTCGCTCTTGGCGTTACTTTTCTTTCAAACAGCTGCTCACTCTGTATAAATTGCAAATCTGCCCTGCCAAGGAATATTGTTCCCACATCTGGGGTGGTGCTCCCAAAACATCTCTCAGGCTTCTTGATTCCATTCAGAAGAGGGCAGTTAGGTTAATCAATGATTCATCTCTAACAGAGTCTCTCCACTCGCTTTCTCATAGACGTACTGTTTCTGCTGCATGCCTCTTCTACAGATACTTCCATGGTCACTGTTCTTCTGAATTGGCTTCTAGAATTCCCGCTCTCTCTTTCAAAACAGTCTGAACACGTGCCGCCACCAGCCAACATCCATTTACTGTCCAACTTCAAACCCACAGAACCAACTTTTCATCTTCCTCATTTATTCATTCAACTGCCATTTTCTGGAACAACCTTCCTTCATATGTATTTCCTGAAAATTACAATCTACAGAAGTTCAAGTGCAATGTCAACAAATATCTTCTTTCGTCTTCTCAACCTCCAACCCAAGCACGGTACTAAGTACTATAGGTTCTAATACCTCTCGTGTTTGGGGTTCACATAAAAAAAAAAAAAAAAAATGCATGTACTTGACTGTGCATGATTGATGGCATGATCATATAAAGCTGCGTAATCAAACAAAACTACATACTGAAGTATTAATTAAACCATTTATTTACAATTACGTTTCGAAAAACTAAAGTTTTCATTATTAACAAGTATCTATTGTGGATTATCTCGTGCACACACCCAACTTTGGAGATCACTGCTTTGAACAGGTGAAGCACATGCAGGCATGCACACAAATGGCTGGGGTGTGTGTGTGAATATGAAATTATTTGGTCAGAATAAAAATTTTCACTTTTACATCATTCCTCTAATGATGTAAAAGTGAAAATTTGGCATGGATGCACTGCTGACTGGATCCTTGATCCACACTTTTGAGGAACTACCAATGCATAGACAAAAAATGTGTAACATCAAGATTGTTAACAGGAAAGAGTGCTTCTACAGGGATGGGTATACTTAAATAGAACGGGTGCAAGAATATTTGCTGATGCTATCAAGGCAGTGTCAGGTGGATCAGAAAACTACTAGCTTGGGGGGGGAGGGGATTCACAGACTAAAAAGATTAACAGTAGCCACAGACAGAGGCAAAAGTGATTCTTGCACTGCTATTAGAATGAGCAGCAGCTCGGAAAGCAAGATGCTGGAGATTTCCAGGACGGCTGGGATCATGGAACAAGTAAACACATGGGCTGTGTTAGGGTAACTAAGAGTAGGAACAAGTGCGTGTATACTTGCATGTACACCAATTCTAGAAGTATAGTTAATAAATTTGATGAGTTTGAAGTGCTGGTAAAGACATCAAAGGTGGATATTGTTGGGATATCACAGATATTGTCACACAGATATAAGCAGCACAGAATTGGAATTTGGGAAGTACAATGTATACAGAAAGGATAGACAGGACAAGAAGGGAGGAGGGATTATGCTGTTAGTTAAAAAACACAAAACCTAAGGAAGTGCAGTCAATTGACATTGGTGGATAATGCAATGTTGAGTCAGTGTGGTGTGACATAAGCACTGGAAAAGGGATAATGAGAGTAGGTACGTGTTACTGGCCTAATGCCTCTGATGAGTATAATGAACAATTGTGCAGAGAAATAGAGTGGGCCAGTAAATCAGAATGTCTTATAATGGGGGATTTAAACTTTCCAGATACTGACTGGAACTTGTGGGTTGGTCACTTGCACACTAGCAGGACTTTTGTGGATTCATTGGATGACTGTTTTATACGTAAAAATGTTCGAGAGGCAACCAGAGGGAGTAATACTCTTGACCTGATTATCAGCAGTCATTATTCATGAATTAAGATTTTGCAGATAAAGGAAAAACTGGGTGACAGTGATCACAGTGTATTGATGTAGGATTTACTTAAAGAAGTAACTACCATCAAGGGTAAAGGGAATGGTTTTTGTAAAGGTGACTATAGTGGCTTCAGACAATTTTTAAATTCTATACAATGGGATCAACTGATGATGTAACAACTGGTGAATTCTAAATGAGAAGCCTTCAGCAAATTAATCTTAGAGGCTAGAAGGCTTTTCGTACCAACTAAGATATTTTTATACCAACTAAGAAATACTGTTCATAGTTTAGGCCATAATGGATGTCAGATGAATTAATGATGCTCGTAGCAGACAAGACAAATGCATGGGATGTGTATAAATTATCAGGTGATACAGAAGCCTATGGCAGATATAAGCTAGACTGTAATCAAGTCACAAAGGAGGTTAGGCAGGCAAAGGCAGATTATGAGGAATCTTTGGCAAAGAAGGCAAAGATCAACAGCAAAGAGTTCTTTACTTATGTGAACTCTAGAAGGAAATGGATGAATCAGATTGGTGCACTTAACATAGATGATTTAACTATTGATAATCGTGCTCAGTTAACTGATAAACAATGAGTATTATGGATCTACATTTAACATGAGGAATTATTCAAGGAGGGAAATGCCAGAAGTTTATCAAACTAACAGACAGCTAAGTGATTTTCTAATAACTGAGAGCAAAGTGGAGGAGAAATTGAAGTTAAACATAGGGAAGGCACCTGGGGTGGATGGGATCCATCCAGTTATATTAAAGGAGGCAGCAAAGGAAGTAAGCAAACTCTTGGCTATAATTTTGAGAGCATCGTCAGTTTTGATGGAGGACCCATGGACCGGAGTTGTGCAAATTTATCCCCAATTCACAAAGGGGGTTCAAAGGGTGACACAAATAATTATAGACCTGTTAGTTTAATTCTGTTTCGGAGAAAATAATGGAGTCACTGGTTAAAGAAGTGACACATGGATCATCTAGACAAGACTGCAGTAATAGTTCAGACACAGCATGGATTTGTTAAGGGGTAAGTCTTGTCTAACCAATTTGATTGGATACTATGATGTGATCACAAAGGAACTGGATGCAAAAAATTATTTTGATATCATATACTTGGATTTCAGGAAAGCTTTTGATACTATTGCACATGGAAGACTGCTGTACAATTTGGAGCAGTATGACATTAAGGGCAAGTTGCTACAATAGATAAAGGAATGGTTGAGTGGGAGATGATAGAGTGTGGTAATCAATGGACACTGCTCTTCATGGACTAATGTTATCAGTGGAGTTACCCAGGGTTCAGTACTAAACCCATTGTTGTTTTGTGTATTCATCAATGATATTGATGAAGGTATATCAGGCTTAAAGTCCAAGTTTGCAGATGATACAAAGGTTGGCAGATTTGTTAATGACAGTATGCTACTGCAACAGGATCTAGATAAGTTGGGAAAATGGACTGAAAAGTGGCAACTGGAGTTTAACATTGACAAATGCAAAGTACTGCATATGGGTAGCAGTAACCCAAGAGAAATGTACCAATTGTGTAGTATTACACTCAGGGAAGTGGAGAATGAAAAAGACCCGGGGGGGGGGTAATTGTGCATTCAGATTTGAAGTTTACTGAGTGGTGAGGGCTGCCAGGGCAGGTCATGGAGTCTTGTCAATGATATATAGGAATTTTTCTAACAAGAGACAAGGAGGTAATTATCCCATTGTACAAGGCAATGGTCAGGCCACACCTTGAGTACTGTGTATAGGTCTGGAGGCCTCATTTCAGGAAGGATGTAGAGTTGCTAGAACAAGTACAAAAAAAATGCAATAAAATTGGTTAGAGGAACAGGTGTGCTCTTACCAAGAAAGGTTTAAGGTTTGCAAAATGCAGCACCTGGAGACTAACCACCTACAAGATGATATGATTGAGGTGTATAAAGCCTTGAATGGGTTGAACAATCTCAATGCTGATGGGATTCTTCCTCTTGCTCAGATTACAAACCTGAGGGGCATAGATTCAAACTGAGGAAAGACAGTTGTAGAATAGATGTGTAGAAATTTGCCTTTAGCTGGCATATAGTTGATTGCTGGAACAGACCTCCATCTCTTGTTGTGGAAGTTGATAGTTTGAATGAATTTAAGTCTTGTCTGGATGGGTGAAATGGGAGTGTTTTTTTTTTTTTTTGGCTGATACTGCATAAGCTTGCTTTCTGGCATCATATGCCTCAACTAATGCTAATAGCATAGTGACATGTGTTATCTACCCAAGTCATACCTGCTCTGTAAAAGTAGCAGGAGAAAAGTTATCCCCATGCAAGGTGATACGGCACCATATTTTTTCTGCAATGTCTAGATCTTTAACATTTTCCTGGCATCCTTTTCATGCATGTGGCCTCCACCTGAAGTCCAGAGTATATACAGGAGCAACTACAATAATAGCAGAACTGAAAGTGGCATTAATTAAAGAAATAACAAACAAACTACAGAAGTGAAATGCTTTCATCTGCTGTTTGATTAGAGATCAGCTGAACAGAATGGGCTGTAGAAAGTGTGGTTATATTAAAGGAATGCTGTAAGGTCTGTGCGGGTAATGTTTCCAGACAGTTATTTTGCTGTCATTTAAAAGTCCTAACAATAGTCAGCTTGCACCTGGTAGCACATGCTTGAACTATGCAATTGTGGTCAGATCCCACATATGCATATGCCTAATATAGGAATATTCCAAAATTTCAACTGTTTCCAACAAGTAGTTGGAGAATGCCTCAAAACCCTAAAAGTTCTGTTATAATCACCCTGTACTTGCATTAATAAAAAAAAGTCCATTCCGGTTATTTGGACTTTGGACATTGGGGCTAGTGCATTTTGGCCCAATTAAGCGGCTGCCCCAATTATCCGAAGTTTCATGTAAATAGTTAAAAATACAATGTACCACCCCCCTTTACAATTGGTTCATTGTACAATCAAATCGCGTTACAACGAACTCAACATAGTAAAGTACCATTCACTATACGATGTGCAGTAAGTGCCGGTCATTGTGATCACGTTTGTGAATTGAATTTTAATTCTATTAAACAGCAATTCTAATTAGCGAAAATAGGAGGAATATTATCCACAGGCTATAAAAGTAAAGATATATTAAACACAAATTTACCCTTTATTACCTTACCAATTAAAAATTAAATGATATGCGAAAATTGGAAGAATATACGTGATAATCGGAATAATTAATACGTACTGTAATATGTACATACTAACTAGTTGACATTTTTGTTCACTGACATTTGTGGGCAGGCATTAAAATTTAAAACAGTAAAAAGATAAGCAATCAATAACAAAGAACAGGGCACACACAAATTTCAAGTAACACAATACGCGCAAGTGAGAACAGAGTAACGAGTTACAAAGCTTTAAAAATAGGAATGAAGAGAAGATCTGAAAATTAATTTTTTTTATATGACTGAAGATTTCATGGAAGTGTAAACACATTTCACCATAATAACCCACAGAATTCCAGCTGTCAGTATTATTGCAAATTCAGTAAGATCGAGTTTACTGTCCATTTATGATATATTTCACTAACAGAAAAGCCCAATAAATAGGTGACTGCTAATTGTTTTTATTGTTTTATGGTTATGACCTCCAGAATTTCGACCGAACCACGTGGTACCGTCAGAGACAATCGTAGGGTAATCTCCAGTGCTGCGGTCTCCTGCCCTGATTAAACGGCATGCTGTCCCAATTAAGCAGAATAAATCCTGGCTATTTTCTCGATTGGTTTCTGTTTTTAAAGATTTGCCCCAAATAAACAGCTGCCCCAATTAACCGGTGGCCCAAATAACCGGAATCCACTGTATATATAAAATAAAGAAATTAATAATACAATTCTACCTAAGAGGATTAATTTCCAAATTTAGTGCCTTGATTTATAAAATAAAATTTCTATATACATCCTCATTACAGATTTCCAGATTCACTATACAACTGTTAGGAATCTGTTTACACATAAGTCAATTTTTACATGCCAACAGCATACTTTTCCACACAAAATTAACATGGGACAAAGAATAGCTTATTATCAAAGAGAACACAAAGAACTTTAACTGTTCTGCTGAATGTTGAACTGATCCACGAAGTTGTATATTAATATTATCAGGATGTGACAGTGAGATATTAATACAGGCAGGCTTCTATATAATAAGTCAGAGTCTAAAATCATGGCTATAGTGTTGAAAGTTCAGCAATGTTTGTGAAACTGCACACTTTAATTATGTGAAAAATAACACAATTGTCATGTGAAACTGATTATTAGTTTATTGAATACTAAATGAAAAGTCAATTGCAAGAATAAGAAACAGTACACCCAATGGTTAAAATAATTAAAAAATGCCTAACCACTTCTAAATCTTTATATAAAGGCACAAATAGAGATGTTTTTGACATTATTTTGTGACAATCACCTTGATATGCTAATTATTTACATATACATTATAGTTATGCATGCAAATTTGCCTAAGTCCATCCATTCTTCCTAGGTAGTGCAATTTCAATGTCAAGCAGTGCATTTGAAGTTTAAGTAAAAAAAAAAAAAAAAAGTCTCTCTCTCTCTCTCTCTCTCTCTCTAACACATCACACAGCTTTGCAACTTTAGATGTATGTGTACACTGCACTACCATTAATGACAGTAATGGCAGTGTGCTACTGCAACAGGATCTAGATAATTTGGGCAGATGGGCTAAAAAGTGGCAACTGAAGTTTAACCTTGACAAATGCAAAGTACTGCATATGGGTAGAAGTAACCCCAGAGAAACGTACTGTAAGATGTAAAATCTTACGAGTATAATATTTTATAAAAAGTGAGATTAATATAAAGTAAAGCTTGTGAAATAGCAATATGGGACAGCAAAACATTACCAGTCACTAATATTACTAAGGCACTCGCTAGGGATTAAAATTAGACAAGGTTAAATTATAGGAAGGGAGCGGTAAGCTTGACAAAGGCAATAAGGGGTGAGCTCCCAGGATAACACCAAAACAACAGGAACAGTAGCAGCGACTACTGGCGAGCATGTGTGAACAATTAAGGCTCTGAAAGAACAAAGGGCAATAGACTGAATATTGTCGGACATTTCTTTGATCATGACACCTGGAGATGGGACAGGTAGTAAATATGGGTCAAATGCACGAATTAGAACTAGGACTGGCGTCTGGCTGTCGGCGATAGCAAGTTTGGTAGATCGTGTGAAATAAATCCACTAAGTTTAACCAGGGGTGGCAAAGATGACGGCGTACTTCAAAGGTACAGACAACCTGGGAAAATTACGATTTATTAAAATAAGAGGTTGAATCGTGCATTGTAGATACAGCTTGAGAAAAGTTAAAGGACGAATAGGACAGAATGAAAGTTTGATAAAAAGATTGGTTAAAGCAGAAAAATAGGGGCAGGCCTGACATATAGGGGTGGTACGTAGTTGAGATGAACAAAAAGGGAGAATGGGATGAAAAGCAGGGATGTGAGCTTCGAAACAGGGCTGCGAGCTTCGAAAGAGTTTTTTTTTAAAAAAGATGGAGCAAAGTAGTAGGCGGAGGAGTAACTCGACGAGAAGGAGCGAAACAGGAGAATTAGTAGCTCGATGAAAGGGAGTGAAAACTAGGAATTAGTAGCTTGATAAAGAAGGAAGCAGCGAATGGAAAGTGGTCTGTATAAGGTGCAGAAAGGCCACAGAAGGAAAGATAGCAGTCCCCGAAACGACGGAGTATGATCGTACCGCTAAGTGCCAGTCCAGTCCAGATAGAACAGTAAGATCAGCAGAGTACCAGAATTGTGACCTGCACGAAAATTCCGCTAGAAGTCCGGAGATGAATGCCTTTGACATATGATGATGCTAGTCCCAACAAGGAGCTGAAGCCCCCAAAACAGAGGAGCTCGATTCGAAGAATTAAGTAAGTGACTAGCATATAGTATTCTCAATTACCCCTAAAGGACTGTAGGAACCCTAACAGTAGATTAGTGGAAGTTTAGAAAGATATTGTGAGATATATATATATGTACAAATTATATACATAAAGTAAAGATAAGTTAGATAATAATTGTAATTTGACAGGTATAACTAAGTAAATTGAGAAAATACGGGTTTAATGATAGTAATGACTTGGATTATTGTATAAC
>NW_028328451.1:0-13795 GCF_048544385.1 Mastigoproctus giganteus
ACAGGTGCCTAGTCTCCAGACTTGCAATTTGCAGAATATAAGCCTTTCTTGGTAAGAGCAACCCTTTGTTATCATCACCAGTCGTGTTGCCCTTTTCTGTACTCATTCCAGCAGCTCTACGTTCTTCCTAAAATGAGGCCTGCAGACCTGTATACAGTACTCAAGGTGTGGCCTGATCATTCCCTTATACAAGGGGATAATCACCTCCATATCTCTGCTAGAAAAATTTCTGTATTATTGACAAGACACCATCAGCTACTCCTGTAGACTGTCTGCACTGCTCAAAAAACTTCATATCTCACTACACAATTACGTCCAGGTGTTTTCCATTCTTGACTACCCTGAGTTTGGTGATACACAATTGATATGTTACTCTGGGGTTACTGCTACCCATATGCAGTACTTTACGTTTGTCAATGTTAAACTTTAGTTGTCACCTCTCAGCCCATCCTCTCAATTTTTGAAGATCCTGTTCCAGTAGCATACTGTCATTAGTGCCATCAACAACTCTGCCAACCTTCGTATTGTCTGCAAACTTGGACATTAAGCATGATATACCATCATCAATATCATACATAAATACAGAAAACAACAATGGACCCAATACTGAACCCTGAGGGACCCCACTGATAACATTAGTTAAAGAAAATCAGTGTCAATTGATTACCACTCTGTCCTCTCCCACTCAAAGATCCCTTTTTTTCATAACAGCAATTTGCCCTTAATGCCATACTGCTTCAATTTGTACAGTAGTCTTCCATGGGCAACAGTATCAAAAACTTTCCTAAAATCCATGTATATGTTATCAAAATTATTTTTTGCATCCAGTTCCTTTGTGACCACATCATAGTATCCAATCAATTTGGTCAGACAAAACTTTCCCTTAACAAACCGTTGCTCTCTGAACTATAATTGCAGTCTTGTCTAGATGGTCCTGCTTACTTGTTTAATCAGAGACTCCATTAATTTCTCTGGAACAGAAGTTAAACTAACAGGTCTGTAATTATTCGTGTCACCCTTTGATCCCCTTTGTGAATTGGGGACACATTTGCACATCTCCAGTCCATGGGGACCGCTCCTGAGTTCAAGGAATCTCTCATAATTATGGCTAAGGGTTTGCTTACTTCCCTTGCTGCCTCATTTAATTTAACTGGATAGATCCCATCCACCCTAGATGCTTTTCTTATGTTCATCTTCAACAATTTTTCTTCCACTTGGCTCTCAATTCTTACAAAATCATTTAGCTCCCTGCAGAGTTGCATGAACTTCTGGAATTCCCCTTTCTGAATATCTCCTCATGTGTGAATGGAGATGTGAAATACTCATTCAGTTTGTCAGCTATCTGAGCAGTATCATGAACAGTCGAACTATCGATATCAAGTGGACTAATCTGATTCATCCCTTTCCTTCTAGAGTTTATGTAAGTAAAGAACTCTTTTCTGTTTTTCTTTGCATCTTTTGCCAAGGATTTCTCGTAATCTACTTTCACCTATCTAACTTCCTTTGAGCCCTGATTACATTTATATCTACCATAGGCTTCTGTGTGACTTGTTAGTTTATATGCATCCTATGCATTTTTCTTCTCTGCCACGAGTCTCATTAGTTCATCTGTCATCCATGTAGGCCTAAACCTGGAACAGTATTTCTTAGTTGGAACAAAAAGCCTAGTAGCTTCCAAAATTACCTCCTTGAATGCTTTCCATTTATAATTTGCTGTTAGTAACATGATCATTTGGTCCTACTGTATAGAATTTAAAAATTGCCTGAAATCACTATGGTCACCTTCATGAAAGCAAAAACCCTTCCCTTTACTCCTGATGGTAGTTTCATCTTTGAGTAAATCCCACGTCAGCACACTGTGATCCCTGCCACCTAGTGGTTCCTTTATCTGTGGATTCTTAATGCACGAAGAATTACTGCTGATAATCAGATCAAGAGTATTACTCCTTCTGGTTGCCTCTCGAACTTGCTACTGTAGAAAACAATCATCCATTTGAATAGTATTAAAGGAGAAAATTGAAAGTATTAGATGTACATTGATCCAGGCATTCACATTGGTAACATAGCTCTGTATTTGCCATATTATCAGGCATAAATAAGAGAATAAGGCTATAAGCTATAACTATAGTGTTCTGGTGCAGTGAAACATCAGTGCACCTATCTCGGTGTAAAGAACCATTGGATAGGTTTAAGTGCACACTTTACTAGCAACTGATAGCCTATTAACACCAAGAATGCTATCAAGTAAATTAAATGTGAATAAAGAATCAATAAGGTTCATAATTACCAAAAATTGGGAAGAAGAAAAATTTGCATGAAGTTTGTTCCACATTTGCACAATGATGAAAAACTTTCTGACATTTCTAGCTCACAGTCAAATTACAGTGTTCAACCACTTCGTTACTCCCCTGCCTTAGCTGCTGCAGACTTTATTTTCTGTTTTCAAAGTTGAAATTGAGAATGAAATGACACCAATTTAATAGTGTCTATGCCATTCAGAAAAATGTGAGCAGAACCAAATACCATCAGAGCATAAGAATTTTCCAAACTTTTCCAAAGCTGGTATGAACACTACAAAAGTTTATTCTGTCCCTTGGGGACTGTTTTGAGGGAGTAGAGTAAAAAAATATTTTCCTATTCCTTATCTTGTGTATACTAAAGTAAAATAGTAAACCTAACTAAGAACTGATAAAATGAAATTAAATAAAGTGCTAAATTTCTCATATAAGTAACTTTCAGGTCAAGGTACCTCTTTATCATTTTAAAATATACAGACCAAAACAGCTTTAAATAACAGCATGCAACATGTGGACTATTCACATGAAAATGCAGTGGCATGGCTGAGCAAAACTGTGACAGAAAAATAATGATCAGTTCATTTCTACTGCTTATGTTCTCCACCATCCTTGTAACTATTGAATTATGTGTATACTGCTCCTTGGCAGAAAGTTTAGTTTGTCATCTCTGGTGTTTATAGCCTAAAAGTTCATTTTTACAGAGTGATTTAGTGCATTTGATAAACTGTCCAGATTGGACAGATGGGAAAGAGACTCAAGGATCACATTTTCAAGCATGAGGATATTGTTGGCTTGTTCTATCACTACAGGAGCACTACTACTCTGAGCACCACAGTAATCTTAACCATGAGAGCAGTCAGTTATTATTATTATTAGTATGGTGCAAGAAAGCTTGAGGCTTATGCTGCACCAGCCAAAAAAATTTCTTGAGTTACCCTGAGAGAGAGAGAGAGAGAGAGAGAGAGAGAGAGAGAGAGAGAGAGAGAGAGAGAGAGAGAGAGAGAGAGAGAGAGAGATATCACCAAGGAAGAGAAGAATGATGATATCCAGCTCAGGACCCTGGGTGTGCCAAACCCGTACTCACCAGATGGGTTATCACATTGAGATACTTGATTGCTCCCATGATTTTTACCAGCACTTGTGGCTTATAGCACTCCATATTTGTGGTGGTTCCCAATATTAACTGTAGTAAACGGGACCTGTATTCATCCCTTTATGGAAGCTGCAGTTTTGCAGTGTGATGAGCACTGGAAAATTTCAAATGCCACTAATAACCCTAGGGGCTCACATCTGGTGAGTATGGGCTTGGCATCATCATTCTTCTTTTTCTTGGTAATTCCTTTCTACTTCTGACTCTCTCTCTCTCTCTTTCAGAGTAATTCAGAAAATTTTTTTTTTTTGACTGGTGCAACATAAGCCTCAGGCTTCCTTGTACCATATGGCTAATAGTAAAAATAATAATATGCCACATTGTACTGCCCAAACTTGATTAATTCTTTCTTTCTTCTTCATTTTTTCCTTCCCTTGTTTCCTCTTCTTTTTTTTTTTTTTCATCACTCTTTCACACTGCTTATGTTATTTAAGGGCTGCTGTATGCTGTACTTAATAGTTATAGTTAATAAAGAGGCACCTTGCTTTGAAAGCTGCTTATTTGTCAGTTTTAGTCTTTTATCTAATTACATTTAATCAATCTTAGTTGATTTTACTATTTTATAATTTTATGTATATATCAATCTTTGTTCCTTTTATTTTATTTTATTTCATTTAATATTTATGCACAATTGGTTTTTTTAAAGAATGATTTATGCTTTTATTAAGTTCTTTAATTGTGGAGTTAGAGGTGGGGCAAGTTCTTCCTTTTCTCATTCTGCCGGTTCATAAGAGTGTATCCATGGAACATTTACTCATTTGCCCTTCCTTTCACATGCTAGCACATTGAAATAGTGCTGTGTAGGCTGAAACGAAGAGGATATGATCACTCTGCAGTGATCATATGCTCTTATCATGCATTTATTAAACACATGCAGGATAGAAATTTAGAAATTGTTCAGGTTATAGTGAGTTTGTGTGATTTCCCTAGTCACATACTGGATAAGTATGAAATGAGGCAGAGTGATCATTATTTGTACTTGTGCTGCCAGTATGGCCTGGGACTTTGGCTGGGATTTTATGGGAGTATAATGAGCAGTGCATGCATCTCCCTCATACCCAGTCTGTAACATTAGTTATATGGAATAAATGCATGGAGGCCATGCTGGTACCATACAGAAACCTCATTTGGAGGATTTCACTGTAATCACATTACAGTCAAGAGGTCATTAGACCCAGTTGATGCTTAGATAATTGTCTATGCAGGCTAAACAGTGCTGCTGTTAGCTGGAAGTGTTATATATCCATAACACAGATAGTATAATGCAGGTTACAAATTAGAATATAATATTATAATATTGGGGCTTAAAGGGGAACAGGTATCCTGTGTGTTACCAGACACTCAGTCTAAAACACTGATGGATCCAATATCTTTCTATTACAGAAGATTTAGGAGAAGTCCGGTTGGCCTGCCTCCCTAAAATCCACTCATGCACACCTTCTCGATGGTAAGCCCTGTTACGTCACTTAGGTGGCAATGAACGTGTAGAGTGGTTCTCTTCAAGACGCCTGATCAGCGTGAAGAGGAAAAGAACAAACCCTCCAGCATATGACAGCATGACAAAACAAATGGCCCTCAGTCCCCAGCAGCTTTCACTCCCCCTCTTACGGCAGTGAGAGGATCAGAGTAGAAGCAGAGGGTGCTAAGAATCTCTGAGTACAACCAGGCTGCCATGCACGGAAACTGAACTTGGCTTGTTACAATATAAGATCACTCATCGGTGAAGACAGGATATTAGAGCTGGAAAAGGAATTGGAAAATGTGAAGTGGAATATCATCGGTTTGGCTGAAACAAGAAGAAGAAATGAATCACTTATAAGTTTATCAAGTGGAAATCTGCTGTACACCAATGGAAACAGTGAAAGGAGTGAAGGTGGAGTTGGGTTTCTGGTCCATAAAGATTTTAAAAACAACATTTTGGAATTCAAAAGTACATCACCAAGAGTGTCAAGACTAATACTCAAGATTTCTAAGAGATACAAGCTAAAGATTATAATGATTTATGCACCAACATCGAGCCATGATGATGAAGAGGTTGAAGAAATGTATACCGAAATCGAGAGTCTTCTAGATGAGCATAAAACCCACTACACTATTATTATGGGAGACTTCAATGCTAAGGTTGGAAAAAGACAAAACAGCACAGAAAGGGGAACAATAGGAAATTTTGGAATTGGTGAAAGAAATGAAAGAGGTGAAAGACTTGTGGAATTTGCAGAATCTCAAGGATTGTCAGTAATGAACACTTTTTTCAAGAAAAGGGTGAACAGAAAGTGGACATGGAAGAGTCCAAATGGATTAACTACTAATGAAATTGACTTCATCCTCACTAACAGAAGATATATTGTGAATGATGTTACTGTCCTGAATAAGGTAAATGTTGGAAGTGATCACAGAATGGTAAGATGTACACTTGATATAGATGTAGTAAAGGAAAGGAAAAAACTGACTCGAGTAAATAATACAAAGGTCTTTGAGATAACAGAAGAGGAGAAAAAGCAGTATGTACTGGAACTTAAGAACAAGTATGAGCTTCTGCAGACTGCTGAGGACCAAGATATCGACGAGGAATATTACAACTTTTTGAAAGTGATAAAGCCCAAGAAACCTATAGGGAAAAAGAAATCCAAAGAAGAAAAAATTAGTCAAGAAACACTTGTCATGATGAACCGAAGACGACAAATGAAAAGCAAGAAAAACACTGACAGGGAGAAAATTGAGTATACTGAGTTAAGCAAAGCCATTAGAAAGAGACTCAGAGAGGACATAAGAAGATTTAACACAAGAAAAGTAGAACAAGCATTAAGGGAAAACAAAGGAATTAAATCAGCAGCCATGAGCAGTAATACAGAAAGACAAATGATACTGAAACTGAAGAATAGCGATGGTGTACTTATAAACAGCAGAGAAGGCATAATTCAAATAGCAGAAGACTACTATAGAGAATTATACAAGGAGCAGGGGAATTATGCCAGCAGTGGTGAAGATGGATTGCAAAGTAGCAACACATACGACATACCCAATATTCTTCCTGATGAGGTAGAACATGCATTGAAGAAAATGAAGAATCAGAAAGCCCCGGGGGAAGATTAAGTTACCATAGAGTTGTTAAAATTGGGAAGAAGAGACATAACACAAAAACTGGCAAGGCTCTTCACAAAGTGCATTAGAAAAGGTGTGACACCTAAGCAGTGGAATAATGCAATCATCGTTTTGCTGCATAAGAAAGGAGATAAATCAGAAATTGGAAATTATAGACCAATTAGCTTGCTATCCCACATCTACAAATTGTTCACAAGGGTCATTACTAACAGATTAGAAAGAATACTTGATGAGAATCAACTGAAAGAGCAAGCTGGCTTTAGGACAGGATTCTCAACTATGGATCACCTTCACGTAATATCACAGCTAATGGAGAAAGCAAATGAATATAAAACACCATTATGCCTGGCATTTGTGGATTATGAAAAGGCATTTGACTCCATACAGCATAAGGCAATGTTTCGGGCACTGGAAAGACAAGGCATTGTACCCCATATATTATGATTTTGAAGAAAATATATGAGAGTGCTACCTCCTTTATTAGACTAGACAAAGACAGTAGGAAATTTAAAATTGAGAAAGGAGTTCGACAAGGAGACACAATATCTCCGAAGCTGTTTACTGCTGCCCTTGAGGAAGCTTTCAGAAGATTAGACTGGTCGCAGAAAGGAGTCAGTGTGAACAGAGAGTACCTAAACCATTTACGATTTGCAGATGACATTGTGGTCATTAGCCACGATCCCAACGAATTAGAGGAAAATCTTAATCAGTTATGCACAGCTAGTAAGGATTTTGGACTAAAGATGAATATGGCTAAAACAAAAGTAATGATGAACAAGTATGCCACAGAAAGGGAAATAATGATTGAAGGAGCAGTAATTGAAAAGGTGGAGTCATATACTTATCTGGGACAAGTCATTAGCTGTAATAATGATAAATGGCTGGAAGTCAAGAGAAGAATAAATTTTGGATGGATAGCATTCAGGAAATATAGTCACATACTGAAGAGCAATATCCCAGTTTGTCTGAAACGTAAAATAATGAACCAATGTATACTCCCCACCATGACTTATGGAAGTGAAACTTGGGCACTCACCAAAAGAATGGAAGAGAAGCTGAGAACTACACAGCGAAGAATGGAACGAATCATATTGGGAATCAGACTGTTAGATAAGAAGAGAAACACATGGATTAGGCAACAAACTCAAGTAAAGGACATTCTTATCAAAACTAAAGAACTAAAATGGTCTTGGGCAGGACACATAGCTCAAAGACATGATGACAGATGGACTAAGAAAATAACAGAATGGTATCCAAGAGGAGCTAGAAGAAAACATGGAAGACAAAGGCGGGGATGGATAGATGAAATTCATGAGTTTGTGGGTAGTAAATGGATGGCCAGTGCTCAAAACAGAAGGAACTGGAAAGTTGCTGGAGAGGCCTTCATCCTGCAGTGGATTGAAAATGGCTGATGATGATGATTATAATATTAAGAGACATGGGGGATTTAGATTCATCTCCTTCATCTTTTAAATCTTTGTTGTACAAAGTAATTCTTGTCATTGAGAGAAGGGGGGCTGTCATGGAGACTGATTTTATGAGAGGCATGCCATTTTGTTTGATGCTTTGTCTGCAAATCACAAGTCACTTTCCTCTTGCAAATTATATACACCCTTTACACCATGATTTTATCGTGTAATATGTGGTGGTGGTAGAATGAAAGTTTAATGGCTCTAAGGCTGCCAGAGCCATATTGTGCCTTTTCATATATTATATTGTATATAATTATGCAATTATTGGATTACATTTATAAATCATTCTCTTTGGGTTAAAGAAATAATTCTGATAAGTATGCATCCTCTCTTAGTGGAGTCCCTCAGGGCTCAGTGTTGGGTCCATTATTGTTTTCTGTATTTATAAATGATATTGATGATGGTATGTCGGGCTTAATGTCCAAGTTTGCAGACGATACAAAGGTTGGCAGGGTTGTCAAGGACACTACTGACACTATGCTGCTGCAACAGGATCTGGAAAGGTTGAGCAGATGGGCTGAGAGGTGGCAAATGAAGTTTAACATTGACAAATGTAAAGTACTACACATGGGAAACAGTAACCCTAGAGCAACGTATCAACTCTGTGGTACTACACTGACAGTGGTAGAGAATGAAAGGGACTTGGGGGTGGTTGTGCAGGCAGATATGAAGTTCTCTGAGCAGTGCAGACGGGCTGCAAGAGTAGCTCATGGAGTATTGTCAATGATATACAGGAATTTTTCCAGCAGGGATAAGGAGGTGATTATTCCATTATATAAGGCGATGGTCAGGCCACACCTAGAGTACTGTATACAGGTCTGGAGGCCTCATTTCAAGAAGGATGTAGAGCTGCTGGAACGAGTACAGAGAAGGGCAACAAGATTAGTGAATGGAACAAAGGGGTGCTCTTACGAAGAAAGGCTTAAGTTTTGCAAATTACAATGTCTGGAGACTAGGCACCAGCGAGGTGATCTGATAGAGGTGTATAAAGCCTTGAATGGTTTAAGCATGCTCAATGCTGATGGGATTCTTCCTCTAGCTCAGAAAAATCACCTGAGAGGGCATAAATTCAAATTGAGGAAAGACAGATGTAGGATAGACGTGCGGAAATTTGCCTTTAGCCAGCGGGTGGTTGGTTGGTGGAACAGACTTCCACCCCTTGTGGTGGAGGTTGATAGCCTAAATAAGTTTAAGGCTCAGCTGGACAGGTATTTTGAACGAACAGAGGGGTGAAGTGGAAGTGGGTTTTTTTTTTTTTTTTTTTTTGGCTGATGCTGCATAAGCTTGCTTTCTTTCATCAAATGCCTCTGCTAATGCTCTCCTAAGAGACAAGAGTAAATGGTTGTAAGTTAGAGAGAGAGAGAGATCGAGATCAGGATTGAAGATCTCTCTCTCTCTCAAGCTAAGTGCATTTAGATTCTAATATATTGTGTCTATGAGCATTGAATGGCAATACACATATTGGGGTGTGTTGCCTCTAGTAAGAAGGAAGAAAGAGCTGTGTCAGTAAACAGTCCTGGAGAGTCTGTGCAGTGCTGATTGGATAGAAATTTTCTCAGCATGGTCTGTGCTTGTTAAGTGGAGAGTTTCTACAGAGATGAGATAAACTTAAATAGAATGAGTGCAAGAATATTTGCTCATGCTGTTTGTTGTGTTAGGTGGGTTGGAAAATTACTTTTACTTTTGGAAAAGGCTTTTATTGCACACTAGCCAAAAAAATAATAAAATAAATAATTGAATAAAAATCAATATATAAGAAAATAAAAAATAAAATAAACAACCTATGCATTTCCCTCTTCACATTTGTAATTATTCAGCTGACCTTTGAATTTCCCGTATCTGTCTCTCAACTACCCACGGGAGTAACTTATTCTGGTGATAAACAGCTCACCATCTAAAAAAAAACTTCCTACAAGCCAATCGAAATCTGTTTTTCCGTAATATGAATTTATGGTCCTTGGTTCTAGAATCATAAAAATGAAAATTTCACCTTTATTCATTTTACTGTCCCTTCTCAGAACCATACAGACCTCAATCAGGACTCCTCTAAGCTGCCAGGTTGCTGAGTTTCGAAGCCTACATATTTAAAGTCCTTTCTCATATGGGTGCCCTTTGATTACCTGTCTACCTGTCTATGGTTACCTGTCTTTGGATCTTTTCAAGAAGTATGGTTTTTTTTTTTTTTTTTTAGGTGAGGTCTCCGTACTTGGGTACAGTGTTCCAAGTGCAATATTGTACCTTGTAGTCACTTTATACAATGTGATTATGACCTCCCTATCTCTACAAGCAAATGTTCAATAAATCATCAATAGGACACCATGGACCTTCCTTGTAACCTGTCTGCACTGTTCATAACACTTCATGTCTATCTGTATTGTAACTCCCAAATCTTTCTTCCTGTATTATTTTTAATTCAACCCCACCAAGTATATAGATTATTTTGGGGTGCTATTCCCTAAATGCATTTTACGCCTTTAAAATATAGCTACCACTTTTCTTACCATCCCTGAAGCCTGTTAAAATCATTAATCACTCTTCCAACTTTTACACCATCAGCAAATTTTGATGCCATGCCCTCTCTGCCACTGACAGTCCTTGTATCTAACTCCGTACATTGCCCCCTTTATCATTGTCTCCGTGATTTTCCCTACCACTAAAGTCAGACTGACCTGCCTGTAGTTACCCATTTCACTAACTGTCTTTATGTATTGGTGATGCATTGGCACTTCTCTAATCCAACCAGTCCTCAAGTCTAATGATGTCCTCATAATTAACGTTAATGGTCCAATGCACTCTCTCACCACCTCCTTCAAGATTACTGGATACATGCCATCAATTGGCCCCGAGTGGCAAGTGATTTTCTGAGTAATTTTGTTCCATTTTATTTCCAGTGTGTTTCTTATCCTCAGTTCTTTTTAAGTGGTTCTGTACTTAACAGATTTGAGTAAGAATCCAGGAAGGAAAATCACCTTTCTTTTCTTAGTGTATTAATTAATTTTTTCACTAACAAATTAACCTCTCCCAGGTGCTTGGTCACTAGGTGGCACTGCTCCTGTCTCCCCATGGCAGGGTCGGAAATCAGAAAGGAAAAATAATCCTTTCAGGGCTAAAAGAAGCAAAAATGGACTCTACAGACCAAGTTTCACCTGGATCTATGGATCAAACTGAACACTATCAGCAGCAAGATGATCCTAACCCATCTACTGCCAAGAGACAAAAGGAAGATGTGACCCAGACCATCTCTCCACCCTTTCTAATTTTCCATTCGTTATCAGACCAGCCAGTTAGTAAACTTTCTCCCTTTGTAATAAATAGGTGTCTAAAACATGTAGCTGGTCCACTGAAAATGGTTTGCCGCTTGAAATCAGGCGAACCATGATAGAAACAACAAATCACCAAGGTAAAGGTAAAAAAAGCCCACACGAGAAGCACACAAAAGTTTGATAAATTTACCGGTAAAAGTACTTTGCCATAACGGCATTTGTATTGTTGCATGCTCAGTAAACATACAGTGGGTGTTATTGGTCAGGAGTAGAAATTGAATCCCGTGGGAAATTGAAACCTTCCCAAAGCGAGGGGGTAACCTGACCTTTTTTCTTTAGAATCCTAGTGGACTAGTGGCTAAATTGTTTATTAAGAAAAAAAAAGGCAAAGGTAAAGGAAGCCCACACAAGAAGCACGGCAAACTTTGAAAAAGTTTATCGGTGAAACTATGTTACGAACAATTTTTATGATGCCAGAACTTCCAATATGACTCTGTTCGTGATTCTAAAGAAAAAGGTCAGGTTACCCCCCCCCCCACTTTGGGAGGGTTTCAAGCTCCCATGGAATCAACTGCTACTCCAGATCGATAACACCCACCGTCTGTTTATCGAGCGAGCAACAATACAAATGCCGTTATGGCAAAATAATTTTACTGATAAATTTCATCGAACTTTTGCATGCTTCTTGTGTGGGCTTTCTTTACCTCAGCCATCACCGACATTCTGAGCTTCTTTTTAAAACAAGTTTTGGCGGGACACATGCCACTTTATATACATTAGAAGGGGTTATTGTGGAATGAGATCTCCTAAACAGCTCTGAAGAAGAAAGTTGCAAGAGTTGCAAAACCAGAATGTTGGTAGGTGGAACAGACTTCCATCCCTTGTCGTGGAAGTTGATAGCTTAAATAAGTTTAAGGCTCAGCTGGACAGGTATTTCGAACGAACAGAGGGGTGAAGTGGAAGTGGTTATTTTTTATTTATTTATTTTACTTTATTTTTTTTTTGGCTGATGCTGCATAAGCTTGCTTTCTTGCATCAAATGCCTCTAATAATGCTAATAAATACTCCCATTATAATCCCACCAGTTGCTAAAGGTCCAACACCAACGAGCATTGCAAATCCCTCCAAACTGTAGACAAAAAACAGAAAAATACTGATATTATGGAAATTGACGAAAAGGAGCAAGATGTACCAGTCCTGGAACTTTATGCAGCTGATGATATGGACAGTGGTGGTCGACCAACTTTCCCTAGAAAAGAAAAAATCAAAACAGATCGGTGCAAACAAGCAGCTGATTGTAAATCATCGTAACCAATAACTAAGTCCAAATAATGTGTACTCTTCATCAGTGGAATTGTGGACTTTGAAGTAACCTTAATGATATCAAAGATCTGATTTCCATCTATAAGCGCCTCCGTAGCCAGGTGGGAAGGAGCAGCAGTGCGTAGCACATGCTTCTTGATTAGACTGGGGTTCGAGCCCGTCACCACCAAATACGGAGGATGTGGAAAGGTCAGGGAATGACCACCGCATATTTCCTGAGCAATATGGCCTTAGTTGCTAATGCTCCTAAAAACCAAATAACAGCAACAACAGTCTATCTATAATCCTGCAAGTGTATACTTGCATGTACATTTACAAGAAACAAATCTAACTCTGCATATAAGCATTTCAATCAAGCAGTACAATATATATAGGCAAGATCATAAAACCACAACAATAGCTCATGGAGTGATCACCATTCTGGTAGACTCTAATATTCCATCCAATCATATCCAGCTGCAAACGCCTCTTGAAGCAGTCATGGTACGCATCATGACAGGAATTACCCTTACCATGGTTTCACTATATCTTCCACCTAACCATACATATATACTGCAAGACTTCGAAGACTTAATTAACCAATTACCATCTCCATTCTCTCTGATAGGCGATCTCAATGGGCATCATATCATTTGGGCTTCACTTCATACAGACTAAAGAGGACAGATGATTGAAAATCTTCTAGAAAGCAGGAATTTAACACTCTTAAACCAGTGTATTCACACCCATGTCCATTTACCAACAGGGAGTACTTCTGCAATCGATTGCACCATCTGTTCCCCGGCTCTCTTTCCTATTCTTGACTGGTCTGTCAAAAAATGGAAATTTTGCAATCTCATAGAATATAAGAACAGGGAGTACTTCTGCAATCGATCTCACCATCTGTTCCCCGGCTCTTTCCTATTCTCGACTGATGTAAAATGATCCCTATAATAGTGATCATTACCCCGTTGTTTGTCACTTATTAACAAGTGATGTATCGCAATTTATAAGAGGTAAAAAATGAAAATTTTGCAAAGAAAACTGCGAAAAGTAGCAGTATGCTTCTTCCTTAGATGGAAAAAGTATAAGACATTCTGATATCATTAGTGCTGTTACTTATGTCCCAAATCAAATAATCTCTGCAGCAAATACTGCAATACCAAAGATAACCAATCAGTTCCATAAACATTACTAATCTCATAGAAT
>NW_028328452.1:0-13699 GCF_048544385.1 Mastigoproctus giganteus
CAAGAATTCTAAATATTGCATATTTATCCCAATTAATGCCATAACCTTGTTCTTCAAAGTATAAAGAAATTGGAGCAATGGAAAATGGTACTTTGATATTGATAAATTCAGAATTCTGCATTTGCATTACAGTAATTAATTACGATATATGATAATCAAAAAGACTTGGTAATTGCAGTCCTGCATGAAGTTCTCTGAGCAGAATTGACTTGCTGCTTGGGCAGCACATGGGGGTTTAGATGATCATATACAGGAATTTGTCCATCAGGGGCAAATAGGTCCTTATGTCATTAAGGCAATAGTTAGGACACATTTTGAGTATTGCATGTATATTTGGAAATTCCATTTTGTGAAAGATTTTGGAGAATTACAATATTAATTGAGGATGCAATAGAGGTATTCTTAGAGAAAGATCTAATTTTGTAAATTTAAATGTATGCCTCCCAACTAATATATATATATATATATATATATATATATAAACAAACCCTGAACATGAGAGGTATTAGAACCTATAGTACTGTGCTTGGGTTGGAGGTTGAGAAGACAAAATAAGATATTTCTTGACTGTAATTTTCAGGAAATACGTATGAAGGAAGGTTGTTCAACAAAACGGCAGTTGAATGAATAAACGAGAAGATGAAAAGTTGGTTCTGTGAGTTTGAAGTTGGACAGTAAATGGGTGTTGGCTGTAGCAGCATGTGTTCAAACTGTTTTGAAAGAGGGAGTGGGAATTATAGAAGCCAATTCAGAAGAACAGTGCCCATGGAAGTATCTGTAGAAAAGACATGCAGCAGAAACAGTATATCTATGAGACATAGAGTAGAGAGACTCTGTTAGAGAGGAGTCATTAACTAACCTAACTGCCCTCTTCTGAATGGAATCTAGAAGTCAGAGAGGTTTTGGGGGCACTGCCCCAGATGTGAGAACAATATTCCATGGTAGGGCAGATTTGCGATTTGTACAGAGTGAACAGCTCTTTGGAAGAAAAGTAACGCCAAGAGAGAAAGAGAAAACAAACTTTTTTAGATGCAGAGGAAGCAATATTTGTAATGTTCTTGTGCCACGAGAGATTAGAAGTCAGGGTAATCTCCAAAAGAGATATATCATTTGCCTAGAAATCGGAGTGTCACCAAAGATAAACATAGGAGCGGAAGAATCCTTTTTGCGAGATATAAGACAAGACTGAGTTTTAGAAAGATTGAAATCAACTAAGTTGTCTCTGCCCCACTGGAGAATTACCTGAAGATCCGCATTTAAGGAATTGGTAGGAGATTTCTGAGAAGTTGAAGCTGATTGCGCATTACAAGGTTTCTCAAAATGGAAAGTGGAATGCAATGTGCTATCATCAGCAAAACTACGGATAGAATTTCCAGTCAATGGAAGAAAGTCATTAATATACAAGAGGGAAAGAACCTTGGGGGACACCGGCATTAGTGGAGAAGTTAAAGACAGAGAGCCATCACCTTCATTGAGTGATCAGAGATAAAACCGGCTAACAATTACAAAAAAAAGTTGGCAAACGATAAGATGGAAGCTTGTTTAGAAGACCTTTATGCCAAACACAATCGAAAGCCTTTGAGATGTCAAGAAAAACTGCTTGTGTTTCACCAAACTTTTCCATTGAATTAGTCTATTCATTGAGATTGAGGTAAACTCCTCTTACTATTTTACAAAAAAAAAAAAAAAAATTAGTCTGTAAATGGGTAACATAAGCCAGAATATCACCAGTGGATCGATACTGACAGAATCCATACTGGTGATCGTTGATCAGACGGAAGGTTTATATGTAGTTTAAGAGTTGGTGGTTAATTGATTTCTCCCTACTTTAGAAAGAGTAGAAGTAATTGCAATGGGACGATAATTGGATGTGAGGGATTTGTCACTCTTTTTAGAAACTGGCTGGATACGAGCAAATTTCCAAGCAGAAGGAAAAACACCTTTGTAATAAGAAAGTGAAAAAAGCCGGCAAAGAACAGGAGTAAGTTCAGGAGCACAGTTTTGAGAACAAGTGGAGAAATACCATCAGGACCTGGAGCTTTCTTAGCATCAAGATTCGTCAAAATCCTTCTGATATCCTTTTGACAGAAGACCACAGGAGGCATTGAATGGGGTGTGTTGGGATGGTGGGAGGTGTTTTACCAAGATTATTAATACATGATTTGGAAGAAAAATGGGATGCTAGCAGGTCAGCTTTATCCTTGGCTGAAGTGACAACAGAACCATCTGGTTTGGACAGAGGTGGGAGCAGATATGGGCAAAAGTTGGAGTCAATAATTTTGGCAAGAGACCAGAATGCTTGGCTACCATTAGGGCAAGAAGCAAGTTTTCTACTCTTAGCCTGTTCAAACTCGAGTTTGGAATGATTAATAACTGCTTTATAATTGTTGCGAGCTTTGGTGTAGGCAGAAAATCTAACTGAAGAATTAGAAACAAGCCAATTACGATATGCAACGTTCTTCTCTTGGACAGCCTTAGCACATTTATTGGAAAACCAAGGTTTAGATAAAGGACGAGATTTTAAAATGGAGTGTGGGATAAAGGATTCCATTCCAGCAAAAATAATTTCACTGACATGATCTGAGCAAACGTTGACATCACAAGTTTTTAAACAATAATCCGACCAAGGAAAAGAAATCTCGCAGGTCATTCCATTTTGCATTCTTGTAATGCCAACAACACAAGGTTGCGAACATGGGTTCCACCACTTCAAGTCTCCAGTAAGCAAAGTGGTGGTATTTCACCGGTTGATTAGAGTCATCTACCACCCAGAAATATATATCTATAATTATAATACTAATAATGTTTCGTAAAACATCATATATTATCACACCTTGAAATCCCAATGCCCTTTCCTAGTATCACCTCAGTTACCCAATATATAATGTGAATGGGACTTGTCTGTATGTGATACAATCAACTGTTGTGACTGTAAAGGATCATAATTATTTTGTGATATCAACAATTTTGCATCTGACAGATGTATCCTAGTCTTATTCCAATTATTCTTGCACTGTGTATTGCTAGTTTCTCAGAAAATCGAAACACCCAGAAGTTAAACTTTCTTTGTGGCTGGCACTTTCCTCCCTGAGTGATTCTTTATTGCAGCCACTAATCAGAGTTGGCTACAGAAATGAATTAAATTCCAGAATATCAGAATATACGTTATTTGGTAATTCAACATTATTTTGTGTTATGATTGAATTATTTTGAATCTGTTTGTTTATATTGAATTATTTGTTTGCGATATCAATAAATTTTGCATCTGTCAGACACCCTAGTTGTATTCCAATTATTCTTACACCGTATATTGCCAGTTTCTCTGAAAATTGAAACATCCAGAAGTATTGCTTCCTTTGGGGGTGCACTTACTTCCCTTAGAATTCTCTGTTATAGCCATGAATCGGAATTGACTACAGAATTGAGATAAATTCTGGAATATACATTATTTAGTAATTCAACAGTTATTTTTGTATAAGGGTGAATCAAACTGCTTAGTAAAGCTGTTTTCTGAAAAGTGTGTGATTATTATATAAATGAAAGGATTTTATTGATTTTCAGTAGGCACTTTACGGTTATGAATATATCAACAAAGTGCCTATCGTTTTTGCAATTTCTGTCCATTTGCGTCTGGCAACTGTACTCTTACTTGACCAATTTTTGTAAAATTTTATATCTGACTCTTAGATTTTTCAAACCATCCCAGATTTCATTATAGTTGGACAAGTAGAAGTCCTGCAGTTCTTTTATTTCATATGTGTCACATTAGCTATCCAGATATTATAGCTGAATCATTGGATATGTTTTTTGCTATTTGCTAATTGGAGGAATGTATGCACAGAAAAGAAATGTTCTCCTTTTAAGCAGTGTACATGTGAAAGTCATTGTTTCTTGAAGGGCTTGTTTGTTATTAGTTCACTAAATATATAAATCATGAATTATTACTATTTGCTTTGTGTATTAAGTAGCAGAAATGTGTTATATTTCAATTATTATTAAAATCAAGGAGGAAGTAATACAGTCTTTGCAATTGCAATAAATTGTATTACAAAACTGCATACTTAATATGCAGTTTTGTAATACAATTTATCTGGGGTGAACTTTAATTTTCATTAAACCTCCAGGAGAAAATAACTGTTTAGGTAAAAGCTAATGAATAAAAAAATAAAATAAAATAAATGGTGAACTGCAGCCATTATCAACCCACTGCAGGATGGAAGCCTCCTCAACAATTAATGCTGAGGGAAATGGACCATAATCTTCCATGCTGGTCCAGTGCGGGTTGGCAGATCGACCGTATTTAGCAGTCAGGGGCTTGAACCCTGGTCTACTCAAACAGCATGTGCTACTGCACTCCCACTCCTGACCACTTGGCTATGGAGGTCCCTAAAGCTAGTGAATATTACATTGTAAAGTATGTGCTGTGAAGTGAAAACAATTACTTTTATATGCTATTAGTTAATTAAGTAGTAACTATTGGTATCAAAATAATTATTTATTTTTTACTTCTACTAATCACAGAAAAAGGGAAAAAAATGCAATTAATTTAAGAAATAAAAAACTTCAAATTTCTGAAATGTAGTTCATTGCATACATTGCTTAACATTAGATTTTATTATGTTTTTATGAATTTACTATTTATTATAACCTTAATTTTTTAAGGTTAGGTAAACAATATCACTTTCTATTCTGGTCTTGATGAAAATTTTTAAAATGAATATTGAAATAATAGTGCATATTATCTGTATATAAATAATTCACTTTGAGAATCCATCATGTTGTTAGTGATTAGTATGATTGTGTCATAGTGATTTGACTTGATATTGCACTACTTCAAAACCAGGGTTGCTACAGTATTAGATTCCCCCCCCCCCCCACCCCTGAAATGCCAAGGAGCATAAAAACTTGCTTCATTATTTTCCTGCTACATGTATAACAAATACTTTTTTCCCTTTTTGTTCTGAATAACAGTTGTAACAAAATGTAACATCACAGAGGTAAATGTATGGTTATGACAGTGTTCCATGCTTGGCAAATATATTTCAGCATGTGCACTGAAATTAATTTGAAAATTATATGCCTTATGTTCTGAGTTTGCCTTTCAGAATACTTTGGTTCATCCATTGGTAACAGCTGAAAGTAGACCATCATTGCTTGAGTTTATGCTTCCATTTTAGATAACACTGTATACACAGTTTGACCAACATTGTTAATATCATTGTAAAATGGCTTAAGACATTTTGTCCTGGATTTCCAAAAGTAGGCTAGAACAGTCAGCTTCTTATTATTTTTGAAATAGAGATACATTGCAAACTACTGCATATGAGCAGAATTAACCATAGAGAAATGTACGTACTGTGCAGTACTGGTAGAGAACGAAAAAGATCTGGGGGTAATTGTACAGTCAGATATGAAGTTTTCTGAGCAGGTCACAAGGTCTTGTCAATGATATACAGAAATTTTGCTAGTAGGGATAAGGAAGTGATTATCCCTTTCTATAAGGCAATTGTCAGGCTGTGCCTTTAGTACTGCATACAGGTCTGGAGGCCTCATTTTAAGGATGTAGAGTTGCTAGAACGGATACAGAGAAGGGCAACAAGATTGGTGAGGGGAACAAAGGGATCCTCTTACCAAGTGTATACAGTGTTACGTTCTGCAAATTGCAGTATCTGGATACCAGGCACCTGTGAGGTGATCTGATTGTGGTGTATAAGGACTTGAATGGTTTGAGCAGGCACAATGCTGATGGGATTTTTCCTCTTGTTCAGATTACAAACCTGAGGGGGCAGAAATTCAAATTGAGGAAAGACAGTTGTAGAATGGATGTGCAGAAATTTGCCATTAGCCAGCAGGTAGTTGATTGCTGGAACAAACTTCCACCTGTCGTTGTGGAAGTTGATAGCTTAAATAAATTCAAGGAAGAACTGGACAAACGTTTAGAGCAAATGTATGTGTGAAATGGGATTTTTTGTTTGGCTGATGCTGTATAAGCTTGCTTTCTTGCATCATACGCCTCTGTTAATGCTAATCTCAATTTTCTATTTCAGCTGATTTTGGTTCTGCCTCTATGGCCTCTCCAGCCAATTCTTTTGTGGGAACGCCTTACTGGATGGCTCCTGAAGTTATTTTAGCAATGGATGAGGGCCAGTATGATGGCAAAGTAGATATATGGTCACTAGGAATTACTTGCATTGAATTAGGTAAATGCTGTTTAAATGATTGTTTATTTAATTGCCATTGTTACTTAATTCTTAGTGTGTCCTTATAACACTGATAGTGTATTCCAAATGCCATTCCACAGATTATGCTTATTTATCAAATTTCTTCATTTGCAAATGTGGGAGTGAGGGGATGAAAGGAAGCATATATGTGCATAGAGTTTGGCTTGTATATGGCCTTTCCTGGAAGGTTTGTCTTAATATAATTTCTATACACAAGTATGCATATGCTTGCCCATGTATACTTGTGTGTGCGCACACGTGCATCTACACACCTTACTAACACAAGGCATCACTCATCTTCCATAACAAGATAGTTGGCTGATTTACACCTGTGCAGTTGTATATTTTTAGGGGAGCTTATCAGATAAAGCGAGCTTTCTTTGCAATGTTTTAGGTGCATTTATGCTAGTAAAAGAGTGACCACAGAAAGGGGGGGGGGAGGAACCCATTTTGAAGGTAGATTATACATAGAAGTTAGAGGTTAAGAAGGCCCACTGAGGTAAAAATAATGAATTTTTACAAATATGGGCCATAATAACCTTAGTGTCAGTTGTATATTTTTAGGGGAGCTTATCAGATAAAGCGAGCTTTCTTTGCAATGTTTTAGGTGCATTTATGCTAGTAAAAGAGTGGCCACAGAAAGGGGGGGAAGGAACCCATTTTGAAGGTAGATTATAAATAGAAGTTAAGAAGGCCCACTGAGGTAAAAATAATGAATTTTTACAAATATGGGCCATAATGTCAACCTTAGTGTCTTGCCCCCCCCCCCCCCCCCCGATCATTTGGATGATAGGAAATTTTCTTCAGAAGCACTGTTTTTTGCAGAACTGCATATTCTTCATATCCTCTTTTAACCCTACTGGTGTTTCGTAAATCTGTTTCATTTTGAAATTTGTAGATTAAGTATGACACTCATTAATTTCAGTATTTTACTTAAATGATTGGGGGACATTAATCATATCTTATTTGTCAGTAATCTGAAGACCATAGTTAATGTTCATATTGTAATGACATATCTAATGAGACAATTATGACAGATCTAGAGTTATTTTGAATTGCCAGGTAGATGTCAAATACACATCGATAATTATTGACCAATATTGAAGGACATTGAAGTGGTTTTATTATACAGTGTACAGCTAAAATCCTTAAATAAAACTAAATGTAAAATATACAGATAAAATCAGATAATATCGATAAAAGCATTCAAATATATTACTTTTAAAAACATTAAAAAAAAAAAAAAAAAAAAAAGTAAATGAGAGATGCCGAAAGGTGTAAACATTATCACATACACCTTTTGGCATCTCTCATTGTGGAATTATCTTCACAAGGTTGTCATGTTTTGCAGTACCAGGGTGTCTGCCCGCCCACCGATGAAAGGCCAACAAGCCTTGATGAAACGGTGCTGTCTGGATGGTAGTTCCCATTGAGAATAAGTAACAATAGTCTTCTCTATTAGTGAAGCGTTACTTATTCGAGGTTGCACAATACATGGTGACTCGTTGCAAAGGATGAGCACAATGTGAGATACAGTTGAAACGATGCCTTTTACGCTACTATCATAGTTTTTTTTTGTTTTGTTTTTAAGAGTTGTCTATGGTGTTTTTACGCCTATATTATATAGATAATTATAACTCTTAAAAATATTATTCCCAGTTGCAGTTAGTCTTACTTAAATGAATATGAATATGAACACTGCACTTTCCTTTTTAGGCATGTTAGCATATATCCAGTTATGTATCTAATATTAAAAGAAGCAGAAATAGAGGTAAACACACTTTTAGCCATAATTATGAGAGCATCCTTGGACTCAGAGGATGGCCTTATAGATTAGACAAATGGAAATGTCTCCTGTAAGCAAAGGATGTTCAAATGGCAAAAGGTGTAATTACAAAACTGTAAGCTTGAATTCTGTTGTTGGAAAAATAAAGGACTATTACATGATCATTCTGGAAGAATGTGGTTATACGGATATTACAGCATGGGTTTGTTAAGTGGCAGACCTTGCCTGACCAATCTGATTGGTTACTATTCATTCACAGTAACAGAGGAACTGGATGCCAAAATTAATTTTTACATCAGACATCATAAAAGAGTTAGCAAAAGCTTACGATGCCAAAGTTCATGACAAGAAAAATGCATTTAGTCAAAGCTTAATAAAGAGATGGCACTCACCTCAATAATCATTTGTGATTATATGAATCATAAAAAAGTAGTGTAAGAAATCATTGGTTAAACTAAAAACAGTGTTTAAAAATCACGATAAGGAAAGCGTGGTTTAAAAAGAGTAATTGAAACACTTAGCCTAGAGGAGTAAGGGTGCACCATATCGTCCTCTAGTTGTCTGAAATTATCTGAAATTAAAATTAAAAAAGGATTAAGGCCAATAGTCGAACTTTCGATAGGTTCATCTTCAGTTGGTGATAAAAATCAATTTTTTTTTTTAGCTATCATTAAAGAAGAATTACGGAATAGGTTTAACAACAAACATAATCAGCTACACCACGTACATTAACTAAAATATAATTTAAAAAGGAGCATGATCCCAACAGAGTGGATTGAGTTTGTTGATTTAAACAACATATGTATCAACACAGCAACCTATCAAGTCAGCCAAAAGCATTTGAAGAAATGGAATAAGCTTACTCAAGTACACCACAAATCTCACACACCTTCCATCGTTAACATTTCATCCCAAACGTTCTCTCCCTCTGAACCCTCTGGCCTCAAGTATGGTTTCAATTTCACAGTTAAAAGTAAACACTACCCTATAGAAAATTGTATAATAGAACTAGAAACTAAACTTGGGAATCTCTCAGATAAAAACCGCATTTTTCATGAAACAAATTCTGTCATAAACACTCTTCTTACATCACAGTCTAATATGTCTAAACAGCAACAAATTAATATAAGTTAAGAGATAATCCAAACGTTATTATCCAAAAAAAGCAAACAAACGCGACACCACCGTTATTCTGGATAAGCAGGACTACGTTAATAAAATACAAGTTCTTTCCAACTCCCAAACTTATAAAATTTACAATAATTACTCCAGTTCAAAGCTGAAAAACAAGTTAGATACCCTGCTTAGAAGGCTATGAGCAAATCATGAAATAAACTTACAACCTTACAACAAATAGGTATCCGTAACAACATCTTACCCCATGTGTTTGGCTTTATTAAGCTCCATAAACCTGACCACTCTTTACGCCTGATTGTTTGTTATAGCAAACCTACCTTCGCAAATTTGTTCCTTCCTGGTCAAGATCATTTCCCCCCTCATGAAATTTTCTAAATTCCGGATCTACAACACATGCCAAGCGTTTGAACACATAAGCCCTGTCACGTTATCACCGAGCGATTTACTGGCTTCCTTTGATGTAGTGTCCCCATACACTAATGTAGACCTCGATTTCACTTTACAGGCCTTACGCAACCTTTTAACTTTGGATAATACCTTAGCGAATTGGACTTATCTCAATATTCACAGCATTATTGAGCTCGTTACTGTACTGATTAAACCTAGACACTTCTGTTTTCAAGATAAAGTATATGAACAGATTTTCGGACTACCTATGAGCCTAGGTATCTCAGCGCCCTTCTGAAATATACCTTGCCATGGTCGAACATCGGACCCTTCAACCTTTTCCGACAAATATTAAACTTTACATCCGGTATGCAGATGATGTTCTGATAATCGGAGACCAAAACACCATCAACGGTCTTTTTACCAGTTTTAATTTAGTACATCCAAGATTAAAATTCACCTTAGAACTAGAAACTAATAACGCAATCAGTTTTCTCAATTTAATCATATATAAACAAAATAACAGGCTTAAGACGAAAATCTACAGGAAAAAAACTAACACAGGCCAATATATACATTTTTTCTCACATCACCCCCCTTAGTGTAAAGAAATCAGTTCTTTACAACCAAGTTTTTAATACCTTCAAGTAGTGCCAATCACAGGATGATCTATCTTTCGAGCTAAAATATCTCACTGCAAAATTTACAGCCAGAAAATATCCCATCAAACTAATCCAACAAATTATTTCAACTGTTAAAAGTAAGATTGAGTGTAAGTTTAAGTGTTTCTAAACCCGGTTATAAAAAATCCAACCCATTCAACATTCACGTTGTTCTAACTATAAAGATATCACTAACACTGATATCTTTATAATTTTTTCTACCTATAATAAGTTAGGATCCCCTTTTAATAAATATAAAGAAACCCATATTTATGGGTTTCTTTATATTTATTCTTATATTCTTTAAAGATATCAACAACATAGTTTATTTAATCAAATGTCAACCCAACTGTAACGCATGCTGCGTCGGGAGCACTACAGATAAATTTGGATCATCCGCCATCACAAACACACGGGCTTACTACCACGTCCATAGTTTTTGGACACAGCAAGTAAATACTGAACTGTCTCAACATGTACATACTCATAACCACAAACCCCCTCAGTTGATACCACAACAACCATCGTCAAATTAAATTCAAATTATAAATTCCTTCTATACGAAACCCTCATAATAGAATGGTAGCGTCTCAATACCAATCTTGGCGTCTTAAACACAACTTCCAGTTACCTTGTTTGCCATTTGGAATATCACGCGAATTACATTACCACGTGTCCAGCATAACATTTCGGGTACTTAAGATCTACAGCAATCCTTTTGCTCTTCTTTTTATCGCCAACTGAAGATAAACCTATCGAAAGTCCATCATTCTCGACTGTTGGCCTTAATCCTTTTTTAATTTTAATTTCAGATAAGGTGAGACAATTAGAGGATGATATAGTGCACCCTTCCTCCTGTATGCTAAGTTTTTCAATTACTCTTTTTTTATTATTATTAGCTATATGGTGCAAGGAAGCCTGAGGCTTATGCTGCACCAGCCAATATCACTGTAAAAAAAAAATTCCCGGGTTACCTTGAGAGAGAGAGAGAGAGAGAGAGAGAGAGAGAGAGAGAGAGAGAGAGAGAGAGAGAGAGAGAGAGAGAGAGAGAGAGAGAGAGAAGTAGAAGGGAATCACCAAGAAAGAGAAGAATGATGATATCTAGCTCAGGACCTGGGTGTGGTGGATATCGTCATTCTTCTCTTTCTTGGTGATTCCCTTTTACTTTTGTGTCTCTCTATCTCTCAGGGTAACTCTGGAATTTTTTTTTTTTTTTTTTTTTTTTTTTGCTGGTGCAGCATAAGCATCACCAGCAAAAAATGCACCATATAGCTAATAATAAGAGTAATTGAGAAACTTAGCCTAGAGGAGGAAGGGTGCACCATATCGTCCTCTAGTTGTCTGACATTATCTGAAATTAAAATTAAAAAAGGATTAAGGCCAACAGTCGAGAACGATGGACTCTCGATAGGTTTATCTTCAGTTGGCGATAAAAAGAAGAGCAAAAGGATTGCTATCTTGAGTACCCGAAATGTTATGCTGGACATCTGGTAATTTAATTCGCATGAGATTCCAAATGGTAGACAAGGTAACCGGAAGTTTTGTGTTCAAGACGTCAAGATTGATGTTGAGATGATATCATTCTTAAACCATGCTTTCCTTATCATGATTTTTAAACACTGTTTTTAGTTTAACCAATGATTTCTCACACTACTGTTTTATGATTCATATAACCACAATGGATTATTGAAGTGAGTGCCGTCTCTTTATTAAGCTTTGACTAAGTGCATATTTCTTATCATAGACATCAGTAAGGCTTTTGATGCTGTTCTGCATGAAAGACTGTTGTACAAATTGGAGCAGTTTGGCATTGGTGACAAGTTCTTGTATGGATAAAGGCATGGCTTAGTGGCAGAAGACAGAGGGTTGATTATAAATGGGCACTGCTCTTTTTCTGGTGTTATAACCCAGGGTGGGTCTTAGCCTTCTCAACGATATTCCACTAATAAGCCCTCCCAGAAGTAGAACTTCTCTAACTTCTTATTCTCCTGATATTTAAGTCCTCTTCTAAGTCATTCAGCCATCTTCCTCTCGCCCTCCTCCCAGTAGGTTTCCATTTCATTATACTCTTAGCTGTTCTGCTGTCATCCATATTAATAAATGTCCCCACCAGGCAAGTCTCTGGCTCTTTACAAATCTGACAATGTACACACCTCGAATAAGATTGGCTAGTTCGTTGTTCATTCTGATCCTCTAAAATCCATCAACATCTTATATGTTGTCCAAAAACTTTTTGTAAAATTTTACACTCGAACACTCTCAGGAACTGCCCATTTTTACTCACTAATGTTCAAGCTTCACAACCGTATGTCACAGCCGTTCTAATGAGGCTTTTGTATATTCTTAATTTTAAATGTTCGTTCACTCTGCACTTCATTAGTTTTTCATGTGCATAGAAACATCTGTTTCCACTTGGGATACGGGACATAATTTCATTAGTAAGGGTTCGACTGGTTTATCTGCTAATCTAGATAGGTGAAATTTTGAACATGCTTAAATGATAAGCTGCTGATTCTTAAATTTTTCACGTTATCTGCTATCCTCTGGACTTCCACCATATATTTTGCCATTGCTTCATTTATCCTAAGTCCTGCTCTTCTTGGACAGATAATATTAATGGAATCCTTACAGTGAATCTCAGGATTCAATGTTGGGTCCCGTACTGTTTTAAGTAGACATTAACAATATTGATGAAGGAATATCAAGCTTATTTTGTGTAATAAGTCTGCAGAAGATGCAAAGGTTAGAAGGGTGGTTAACTTGTCACCAGTGGTGGGCCATCTGTCAGATGGCTCACCACTAGCTTTAACTGTGAATTAAGGATTAAAAATCAGAAAATTTTTAATACCTTCCCAAATACTGTCAGTAGTTTCTGAAGTGATTTTTGTATGGTTTTAATACAAAAATTACACGTGAGAACCTTTCATGTGATTTTCCCTGGTCTTTTTAGCTAGTAAAGTCAATTAATTTGGGAGGCACAATATGGCCTAAGTAGCCTTTGTGCCAGAAAATACCACAACAACAACAGCAGCTTTTTTGGACTTTTGTGTGAAGAGTGTCATACTGCCAACAACTGCCGACTTTCTGTTTGTTTATAGCTTCAGGTTATTTTTTTTCTTCTCCTACCAGTGCACTAAACATGTGCTGTTTAGTGAACAGCACATGTTTAGTGCACTGGTGGGAGATACAATAAACCTTTTAAAAACTGTTGTTTTTAAAAGATTAATTATTGTTTTCAGAATAGGAAAACAAAATCCAATGTTTCACGAGATTGCTGCTATGCTGCTGGAAGTAAGATACGTAATTTAAAATTGCACACACACACTATAAAGCACACCACGTTTGAAATAATTTTTGGAATAAGCCAAAAAACAGAAGTAACTAATAGTATCAAATATATATAACAATTAAATGCATGGGCTGTTAGGGTATCTAAGAATAGGAACAGATACAAGTATACTTGTGTGTACACCAATGCTAAGAGTTTGGTAAGTAAATTTGATGAA
>NW_028328453.1:0-12963 GCF_048544385.1 Mastigoproctus giganteus
GCAAGTGCATATTTTTCTATAGTATTAACACTGTAACTAATTGAATCCTGTATGGTGTCGTCAGTTTAACATTTTTTTCTTAAACCATACTGATGCTTAAATTCTAACTCCTTATCTCTAAACAACTGTTCTAGTCTTAATAATATCAGTCTTTCAAACATTTTCCCGAAATTTTCCAATAATGAAATGGATCTGTAACCACCTGGATTTGTAATGAGTTTACCAGGTTTCTGCAACAATTTTAACAATGCAATCTTCCAAAAACTAAACCAGGGAAACCTCCCTGTAAAATACACTTATTATACATATTCATCAAAACTTCTAGGTATAATTCAGCACACTTACTAATACAATTAATCTCAATCATACCAATTCCTGGTGTTCTATTTTCATTAGAACAAATTGTTTTCACTTCACTAGTACTAAACAGATCAAACTATCGCCCCCCACATAATGCTCATTCAACTGCCTAATTTACCTTTGATCAACAGTTTCCTCGTCACAATTATCCTTCAAAACAGTAGATTCACAGTCATTGTTGTACACAGTACTAATTAAATTATTAACATTCAGTTTATTCTTGGTAAGCTTGAAAACTAAACTACAAGGATTACTATTTCCAACTCTACGTACCAAGTCTTTCCATGCATATAACTTATGTACATAAATGGCCTTATGGTATTCTCGCCTTTTAATTTTGTGCATCTCTTTATAGCAAAATGCATCTCTATTACTGCTACTTCTAAATCTCTGAAAGAGCTTCCTGTAATTAAATACCTCTTTCCTTAAATTAGTTAACTGTAACGTCCACCTTGTCACCTTGTGACCAAACATTTTTTTCCTCTTAGAAGCCAAATTTAAAGCATTAAATACAGAACTCTGGACATTTTCAGAAATATTCACATGCATTAATTGTGTTTAACATTACCTTAGCTTCAGTAGAAAAACTAATATTCAAAGCATTGCTAAATTTATTCCACTCAATATTTTTATAACAGAATCTTGTGACATTATCAGCTGTCACATTATCCTCATCCAAATTAACTCTAATTAAATTTGTTCTATGATCACTGTTGGACAGGTTAGTCACCACATCCCATAAAATTACCCTTCTATTCAGTTGATGTGACACCAGGGTGATATCAATATTAGAAAACCCATGAATGTTGTCAAAGGCAAGGGGCTTATAAGATTCTATAACCACGTGGTTATAGAATCTTAAAATAGTCAAATTATGACATAGTACCAATTCTATCTGTTTACCCCTATAATCAACTGTATTACTGTACTTAGAATTTTAATCTATTGCCAAGATAATATTACTGGAAGTGACAACCTGCATAACCCTCTCCATATAATGTAATGAAATATCTATACTAATGGAGGGAGGACAATACAATGATACTACATAAAAATATATCACCCTGGTAGAAACATAAACACGAGTGGCATACTCGGAATATAAGCCTGAAATTACGGTAATATTCAATTCTTTGTTAAAAAAAAACAATTGCACTTTTCGGTTTAATCAATTTAGTATATATAACTCTGGCAGTAATGGGAAACTCTACAACTCTGAATGAATCTGCAAAAGTACCACATAAGACTTTTGGAAGCGCAATATATCACCCCCCCCCCCCCGCAGTCATAGAAACTCTAATTTCATTCATTACTGACTTCGACCGTTGATCATTTAATTGAACAACAGTAATCACTTCATCACTAATATAATTAGTATAATTATGACTATTCATATACAATATGCTTACTTGCAACTTCTAATGCCCTGACATATTCAGGGCAATTAACATCACATATACGATGGTCATAATTTCTGCCTCTCCTCTTACAATTAATACACTTTGCAGATCTATCCTTATTTTGACATTCACTGAACACATGGTCACCCTGGGCACGATGACCACGTGTAACAGTTTTATGTGTACAGTATGACGCTGTATGACCTGTGGAGGATCGCACAAAAACTCAAACTATTATATTAGGGCCACCCATTATTTCTAATATATGCCAATATATGTATTTTGTCTGTAAATTGCGTGCGTTCTCTGTTTTGCGGGACGAAAAAATCCTTGCTATCTACGCCTGAGACCGACTAACTCAGCCACGGAGTGAAAAAAGCCCATTAAAGTTCCTCGCGTCATCGACGGATTCGAACCCTGGCCTTTTTCATCAGGTGTGGGGGAAACGGTGACGATACCACTGTTATACACGCACAGGGAGGTACGCATAAGGCTAAGATCGTCACTAGCGCTTGTGGCTCAACACAATAGGCTTGCAATCACCTACAGATTCCTCCCCAAGCAGATGCTCGCCTCCCTGAACTGTGAGGACGCTGACTTTGACAGCCTAACAAGTAACAAGAAGGACAGATACAACTTTATGAAAGCCCTTGATCCTTGATCTCCTAAAAGAGGATCACAAATGCTCCCATCCCCAGGTTCAAATCTGCCATCACTGGAGCCTTGTTGAATCATTGCCAAGCTGTTTTCTGTTTTGCTGTATTTGTATGCTGTGTTTTGTATCCTGTTTTGTATTTGTATGCCGTATTTTATTCTCTGTTTCTCAAGCTCCTACATGTGAACCCATGGCGCTTGTCGCCGTGATGGGATATTGTGCTGTAACTCTGTACTTCACAATAAAGATTTATTTATTTAATTAATTACACAAAAAATTCAATCTCAGCTCACTTAGCTGACTGAACCAGTATTTAATAAGAGAGGAAACCATCGACCATCCACACAAACGGTAATTAAAGCAGTTCTACACAGCGCTTAAATTTCAGGAACATTAGATTTTTATTTCTTAAATGAGTTAATAGAAGCGAAAAGCAAATAAATAATCATTTTGTTACGAGTTAATTACTAATTGGTTAACTAATATATAAAAGTAAATGTTTTCACTTTACTGAACATATCTTCCAATGTAATATTCAGTCCACGTTTTTAATACTTTAATATCAACAGCCCACGAAATGTAACACTTATTTCAGGTGCTGATTTAACCAAATAGTAGTATATTGGCAACACTTTTGCAATGCAGTTTATTATTTCTTCCTGGGTTTTAATAACAGTTGATATATAATAATTAATACATATTTAACGTTTCTGCTGTGATTAATATAATAAAAAAATAGTAATAATTCATGATTTATGTATTTAGTAAACTAATAACAAAAAAAGAGCAAGAAAAGCAATTCTTTCCTGCGCATCCGCCATATTGTCCATTCGTTCCTCTAATCAGTGTACAGCAACATAGATAATAGCTAGTCCTTACGCTGTTTGCGCGGGCAGCACAGTGGTATTATCATCCCACACCGAGTGGAAAATGCCTGGGTTGGAATTCCGTCGATGACGCCAGGAACTTGGTTTTTTTTTTTTTTTTTTTCCACTCTGTGGCTGAGTTAGTCGATTTCAGGCGTAGATAGCAAGTTTTTTCTTCCACAAACTGGGGTTTTTCGTCAAGCAAAACAGGCAAATCGACCAGAGAATACAGACAAAATACATATACGGGTATATATTAGAAATAATGGCTGGCCCTAATATAACAGTTTGAGTTTTAGCTGCCCTCACAAAATGTTTGACACATGGACAATCAAAGGAAAGTGATTCTTTGACGAAAATACCCAAATTTTAGGCACAATTAACTTATTTGATCGCCTTGTTGTTGATGAACTAAGAAAAGTTAAGTTTTTTTATTTTGTGTGTGTGTACATTGGCAAAACTCATCAGCTCACCCTTATTTTCGTTGACAACTGTTCTATTGTCATTCATTAACAGTGATACAGTCGTTGGTATTGCGAATAGCTTTGTAAATTTTTATGCCGTCTGCAAATATGTTGATTTTAATTTGGTAGTCTCTAAGAATAGTTGGCAGGTCGTTGATGTAGATCAGAAATAGCAGCGGGCCTAAGGATGATCCATGTGGGACACCCATTTCGGGTTTAAAAGGATGTGAGATCCCACATTTAAATGTCACCCACATTTCCCTCCCTTCCAAGTAGTTTACTATCCAGTCAAGAGGTTGTCCTCTGAGAAGGAGCGGCGCTAGATTAGCCGCCCGCGACTGGCGCCCTAGGAAAATCATGAAGTCAGCACCCTCAAAACTCCAAGGGAAGTATTGGCTGAGGTAAGTACTGCACTCCCACTAAGGTCTGCGCGGGTAGCACAGTGGTACGGTCATCATCCTCCCCACACCGAGTGGAAAAGGCCCGGGTTCGATTCCCGTCGATGGCACGAGGAACTTTAGTGGGCTTTTTTCACTCCGTGGCTGAGTTAGTCGGTCTCAGGCGTAGATAGCAAGATTTTTTCTCCAGAAACTGGGGTTTTTTCGTCCAGCAAACAGACAAATCGACCTGAGAACACACGCAATTTACAGACAAAATAAATATATGGGTAGATGTAATCATTTACGGGAGACTCTAATATCATAATTTGGGGGGGGGGGTTAGGTCTGTGCTGTAGGCGACTGCCTAGTTGACCTAATGATAGCACCGGCCCTGCCTCTGAGCCCATAATGATTCAGTTTGTTAATTAATTTTTGATGAACTACCTTGTTGAGGGTTTTGCTTAACTCATGGAAGATGGTGTCAAAAAACTTCATTCAGTTTATTCCTCGTGGATCGCAAATTTTGAAATAGGATTTGGAATTAGACTGTTCTTTTTACCGTTACGAGAAATGTACGTGGTCTGATCTGCCTACGATGCTTCGCTGATATTAGGTATGTTGAAACCATGAGGGATCATAAAATTTGGAGATAGAGATGACGGAGATTTTCGGGAATTTTCAATCTCATCATTTTCAATCAGCGTTGGGAGCCCCTTTCCGTGGGTATGCTAAGGGTAAAATATGGAATTACCTTGTTTTGCTGCCACCATTCCAATGTAGAGCAGTTGGGCTGTTAGTGGGGAATAGAAATACACCGTCTAGTCAGGGACTGGACAGTTGTGGACATATCTCAGGTGTATTTAAGGTTATCACTTAGTTTCTGCCTCGAAGACATAAGTAAGGCATTGTCATTTCCATTTAATAACTCCAGCGCTCATATCTGGTGAGTATGGTCTTGGCACACCCAGGATCCTGCCCTGGATATCATTCTTCTCTCTCTCTCTCTCTCTCTCTCTCCTCTCGTCTCTCTCTCTCTCTCTCTCTCTCTCTCTCTCTCTCTCTCTCTCTCTCTCCAGGATAATTCAGAAATTTTTTTTTCCAGCTGGTGCAGCGTAAGCCTCAGGCTTCCTTGCCCAATATGGCTAGTAATAATAATAATAATAATTAATAATAAGACATAAAATCACAGAATAGGACAGTACTTGGACATATTGAAGTAGAACCTCCTTGTACTCAGCAAGAGACTAGGACGATGCAGAGCTCCCAGAGGAAAATAAACAACGAATCTTCGATGAGGACCAAAGAGGCTTCTACAGGAATTTCGGAGAAGACGAGAAAGAAGGGAACCGACCACCCGAGAAGAAGACGATTGAGGAGTTCTCGGGAAACATATAGAGCAGGGAAGTAAGACATAACAGCCGAGCCTACTGGATAGAATTAGAACGCAAGAAACCAAGGACGTACAAGAAATGAGAGGGTGGGAGATTCGGGAAGGAGAAGTAAAACAGACGATCAAGAACTCTCACAACTGGCGAACTCCAGGAATAGATAACGTCCACAACTACTGGTACAAGAAGCTCACTTACACACACAATCACCTGGCAGAGCAATTCACCCGAATGATAACGCACCCAGAGACAATCCCGAAATTTCTCAATCAAGGAATCACATATCTGAAGCCTAAAGACGAAGATACAAGAAACGCGGCGAAATATAGGCCAATCACCTACCTCCAAACAATATACAAGATCCTGACCAGCTACATAACCAGGAAGATATCAGACCACTTGGAGAGCCAGAACATAAGGGCCGAACAGCAGAAAGGATGCAAGCGGCTGAGAAAAGGATGCAAGGAGCAATTAACCATAGATGCCGCGGTTATGGAGCAACCCTACAGGAAGAACAGGAACATGTACACAGCCTAAATCGATTATCTCAAGGCTTTCGACTCCGTGCCTCAGAGCTGGCTAATAGAGGCGCTGAACATCCACAAAGTCAATCAGATAGTAACAATCTTCCTAGGAGAAACGATGACGAAATAGAGTACCACCATTAAGGTCGAAAACATCACATCAGGAGAGGAATCTTTCAGGAAGATGCTCTGATCCCACTGTGGTTCTGTCTAATACTTAACTCGCTATCTACCATGCTCAACAGTAGCAAGTACGGATATAACCTCAAAGAAGGAAGGAAGAACCTGTACACCTTCACCCACCTGATATACATGGATAACATCAAGCACTACGCGGGAACCGAGAAGCACCTCCAGCAACTACTCCAGATCATCGAAGAATTCAGCAATGTTATTAGGATGGAATTTGGTCTAAACAAATGCAAGACCCACGGATTGCGCCAGGGAAAATTAGTCAACCGAAATTACCAGCTGCAGAGTGGTAAAGAGATCGGCAGAGGGAGAGGCCAACAAATGCATGGGGATGATGCATGCTCAGCAGTTACAGCACAAGGAAATTAAGGCCTGCCTCACCGATAAATACCATCAGAGACTCAAAAGTCTGCTGAAAGCAAACTAAACGGAGGGAACACAGTTAAAGCCATAAACACCTACGTAGTCCCAGTGCTAACATACTCCTTCGGAGTCATAGATTGTACTAACACCGAGCTGGAGGATATCATGAGAAAGACAAGAACAATGATGACCAAGAGCCGCCAACACCACACGAAATCTGCCGTGGGGAGACTGACAATTGCCCGCGAAGAAGGAGGAAGGGGGCCTGATAGACCTCATTGAGCAAAAAAAAAAAAAAGACAGCGATAGCTAACCTGAAGGATTACTTCCAGAAACACACAGCAGCAGCACTCCACCTGGCCATAAGGAAGATAGACAAGTGATATATCCCACTCAACCTAAGCGCGGAGACCCCCGAACCAAGAGGTACAAATGAAGCAAGAAAGATGTGCAAAGAAGACACTCCATGTCATACACTACAATGATCTCCATCAAGATCACATAGATAAAATTGCTTCCAATGCATGGCTCACGAGCGGGACGCTCTTCCCTGAGACTGAACGATTCATATCGCCAACCAAGACCAGGTAATCAACACCAGGAAATATAGAAACTACATCGCCAAGGAGCCCGGAGTGTTAGATGACACATGTTGACGATGCCACCTGGCCTCAGAAACGATACAACACATCACCGCGGGATGCTAGGTGATCACCCAGACTGAGTACACCCATAGACACGACCAGGTAGCCAGGATAATACAACAGAAGCTAGCAAGAATATATCAGTTGGTCGAAGAAAGTGTACCGTACTACAAGTACGAGCCCCAGGCAGTATTATAGACCCCAACCCACAAGCTGTACTGGGACCACTTTATAATAAGGGATAGGACAATCCAGCACAACAGACCGGACATAATCCTTGTGGACAAGAAGGAAAAGGCTACCTATCTGATTGACATAGCGGTACGGAACACTGGCAACCTGCAGAAAACCCATCGGCAAAAAAATCAGGAAATACACCAACCTAAGACAGGAGATCAAAGAGATGTGGCATATGCAACAAGTAACGACCATCCTAATCATCGTGTCAACCACAAATATGGTGTCAAATACCATACATTACAGCCTAGCAGCAATAGGTCTCTCTGAAAACACCTACAACTAACTCCAGAAGGTCGCAATCCTGAACACCTCTATGATAGTCAGAGTGGTCCTCGACCAACAGTAACACCGGACATAACAACAACCCTATGTACTTGGTAGCAATACCCTTCGAGAGGTGAAACCCCCAATCAGGGAGAAATAATCTAAGAGTAATAATAATAATAATAAACATAGAAACCTTTCGGTAGTCTTTGAATAATAGGCCAAAAACTAATGTTAGCATGTCTGCGCGGTGGTATCGTCACTGTCCTCTTCATACCGGGTGAAAAATGCCTCCTCACACCCGGCGGGTTTGTATTCCATAAATGACAGGAGAAATTTTTATGGGCTTTTTTCACTCCGTGGCCGAGTTCGTGGCTCCGTGGTTTCATGGGTACAAAGCAAGATTTTTTCCGCGAATATCTGGGGTTTTTCGTCCAGCAAAGCAGGCAGATCGACAGAAAACACACGCAATTTACGTACACAATATACATGGGTAGTTAAAAGTTACTTTCCAGGTGATCCTAATATGACAGGTCCACTTTCGAGGTGCGGGATAATATCTGCTAAACCTATCAGGGTAAGATGTTCTTACCTGAACACTCCTCCAAGGGTGGGGCTCGTATTGCTGGGGCACGTATTGCTGGCATGATCCCGCATTTGTCAAAGCCACGTAAGTGGCTTTGACAAATGCGGGATCATGCGCTTGGGAACCTGACTTTGTCGACATCTAATTTCAGAATCTTTCCACCTTTCCTGATGTAGGTTGGGCGCCCCATTTCTGGAACCCCGTCTTTATTCCCTTCTGTCTTCCTTTATCTGAGATGTCGTGTTTCCGAATCCCCTCCCCCAACTTTTCACTCCATCTACCTCTCTTAACTCCCCACCCGCTCTGTAAGGTATCCCTTCCTTCTGCATACTTTTTTTCTCCCTTACAGTAACTCCAACTTTTCAGGCTGTCACCCCTTACTGTTCTTTTGAATTTTATTATTTATTATTTTTTATTATTTATTTTATTATTTTATTTATTTTATTTTACTATTTTTATTTTTTATCATCATTTTTTTTATCAGCCCTTCCTGGGAAGCTCAAGCTATCGCAGGGGTCGGTCAGCCAGAGTTCTCTTCCTATTGCTCTGGCGAGCTCCCCTCGTGAGTGATGGTAACTATCGGTCTGTTGTTGTTGTTGGGTTTTAGGAGCATTGTCAACTAAGGTCATTTTGCTTTGTGTATATTGTGTGTGTTCTGTGGTTGATTTTCTGTTTGCTGGACGAAAACCAGAGTTTCAGGGAGGAAAACGATGCTACCCACAGACACTAGCAGTTTGTTTCCACGGACCCTAGACTAAGCGGCTAGATGAATAACATAACTCGCAATAAACAAACAGGAACATACGCTAACTGGCCTTGACTGAGTACTGTTTTATTTCACAAAAGATTCAAACGCGGAGTTGTGAGAAACCACCGGTGCCGCTTGTCAAATAATACTATGTTATTATTACCCTGATATACACTTTAACGTTATGTTAGCTGTTCCACTCGCATTAGCTTTCGGATAAACAGTAGGGTCGTCTTTATGCTATAGTCAACATGCCCGGAATGAGCTTCTAAGTTTCCCACTGTTTTGAAGGAGGATTTGATCAATATACCACTTGCCTGTTATCGAAAATTGGTTTGGAGGTTTCTAGGAGAGTACAATGTGTAATTAAGACCAAAGGTGTGTCGACAACCAATAATTTTTGTGTGTGTATGGGGACCAATAGTGGTCTTGTTCATATTAAGAATAGTTATAAACTGGACAGTAGGGAGTTTTGTTTTAATTAGTGAGTTATTTGATGGAATGAGTTGTGTGCATGAGGTTTGCATCAGTGATAAATCGTAGATTTAGCGATCAGGTAAATTGTTTCTTCCCGAGGTAAATTGAAATAAATACTATGTATTTTAAGACATTTGAATGGCAACTTTTCGCTTAATATTTCTAATTATTATATCAATATTGTGATAACTATTTTTAACAGATGTTAATTTCTGAATTTTATTTTACAGTTTCAGTTTATTTAATGTGTGCTAATTTGGGCTATTAAAGAGCGTCATGAATACATATAGGCTGTTGTTTCTTGAGGTCTGATTTTATTGATTAAAATAATATAGTAATTGCAAAATAGTGTTGGTATTGGGATGTTATTCTCCAGTGTGAATTGTAATTTCGTACAGGAAATTTGTCTTTTAATTTTAGCGAAGGAAGAAGATCCATTTTTTTATATCGTTTGGGATACTCAATGTTTTTACTTGTAATAATAGATGCTGTTGACAGATATTTACGAGTTCAGATCGTCGCACTGAATTGAGGTAAATTGTGTTTGCATTTCTCAGTCGGCTTCTTTTACTAAATGAACAGCTTATTTGGTATATTCATGGCAACGCTTTGACATTTTGTATAATAAAATGTAAGTTATATCAGGTGGAATAAGACTGAATTCAAAGGCTGTTCTTTAAATGTGTTAGAAGATTATGTAAACATTTGTGCTTTCTTTCGCTGCTTGACAGTTCAATGTGAGCTGTACTGTACTATTTTACTCGCTCTTTTAATTAAGTTTAATGTATAAAATCATTGAATCTGAACTAAGCTGTAGTGGAGAAATACATATTTACCACAAATTTACAGTAAACGTAACTTTATTTGCAGAATTTGGTTTGGTTTTATGACATCTATTTGATAAAACAAATTAAATCAAAAATTTAATGCAACATAAATGTCATGAACTTAAAAAAAAAAATCGGGTAGGTGAAACATAAAAGTAAATTTTCCATTACATTACATAAAATGTATGAAACATATATGTATAAAAGATTATAAATTAAAAAAAAAGTTACAATAAATGCAACGTACAAAGCTTTGTGAGCCTTACAAAAATGACATCACACGTATTTTCAGTATCTCCCTATACCTGGTGGAGCCAGCACGATTTTAAGTGAAGGATCACACTGGTTCCACCTGGGATAGGAGTACTGAAAATACCAAAATAGATATAGACATGACACTGCACTATTCAAAATTACAGTTTTTACAAAAACACAAAATGATGAAGTCGCCTAACACAAGTGTTAGGGGGAAGACACCGTAAAGGGCGGTCACCATGCGATGGTTTCTTCTTTTAACAGTGTTAATGTTGGTTCTCGAGTCACTTCAGATCACAACTTGGTAATGGTCTCTTCTCCAGTGGAACCCCACAGCCATTGACAAGTGAAGTATTGTTTAAGTAGTTAAATCTGACATTATAGGTACAACAGAAACATGGCATCACTCTGATATTAGGAATGGAAAATTTGACTATGGTGATCATAATGTGTAAAGAAAAGATATGTATGTTTGTATTATGTATATATCTAAGACCGGCCTCCGTAGCCGAGTGGGCAGGAGCGGGAGTGCAGTAGCACATGCTCTTTGAGTAGACCGGGGTTCAAGCCCCTGACTGCTGAATACGGTCGATCTGCCAACCCACACTGGACCAGCGTGGCAGATTATGGTCCATTTCCCTCAGCATGAATTGTTGAGGAGGCTTCCATCCTGCAGTGGGTTGATAATGGCTGCACTTTACTTTACTTTTTAATGGCTGCACTTTTTAAGGTAAAAAGTGCAGCCATTATCAACCCACTGCAGGATGGAAGCCTCCTCAACAATTCATGTTGAGGGAAATGGACCATAATCTGCCACGCTGGTCCAGTGCCGGTTGGCAGATCGACCGTATTCAGCAGTCAGGGGCTTGAACCCCGGTCTACTCAAAGAGCGTGTGCTACTGCACTCCCGCTCCTGCCCACTCGGCTACGGAGGCCGTCTATATCTAAGGTAGGGTGCTCCTAAACATTAGTTAAATTCCATCATGGTATTTTCGGCAAATACAGTACACTAAAAAGACCAGGTGTAGCATTAATGCATGTTTGTGAAATGTGTATGCATTTATATACACACTTCTGTTGTATCTGGTCACTTAGCCACCAGAAAGCAGTGAAAAGCTATTTCCTGGTATCCATCCTTGCCACAAGTAGGTGGGTCTCTGTACAGTTATTATTATTAGCCATATGTGCAAGGATGCCTGAGGCTTAAGCTGCACCAGCCAAAAAAAAAAAATTCTGGATTACCCTGAGAGAGAGAGAGAGAGAGAGAAAACAAGAGTCAGAAGTAGAAGGGAATCACCAAGAAAGAGAAGAATGATGATATCCAGCTCAGGACCCTGGGTGTGCCAAGGCCATACTCACCAGATGTGAGCCCAGGAGGTGTATACTGCTTTGTAAGCATGAGGAAAAATCCTGCACCCTGCAGAAGGTAGTTCAATTCAATATCAGTGGTGGCCTAAGCCAATGGTATCAGCAAGAAAAAAAAAAAAAAAAGTGGAAAGGTTGCTAACAAACCCTGCTTCCCTAGTGATAGCAATGAAAGCAGAAAACATAAATATTATATACAGTTACATGATATTATATATGCAGGGCTATTCAAGTTGCAAATCAAATCAAAGTTAGTATCAGCCTATATCAGAATGAAAAATCTTGTCCAGGCATTTTGAATCAAAAACTTGATTAAAATTTGTTTAGCAAAAGGCCTTTTGCTTTGGGTTCCATAATTATATAAGAATATTGTTACATTCGAAAGAGCAGGAACTAAAATATTTAATAGTTAGGATACAAATTATATAAACAAACAGAAGCTTTAGGGATGATGGGTCTCTTCATCAGCTAATGTTAATATACAAAAACATTACAATGGAATATCAAATAATGCCAGGTGTGGTCATGTATTAGACAAGTAAAGCACGTGCACGAGGTTAGTGAACATTAAACAGGTTACTGGGCAGACTCAGACACTTGCTGTTGAGAATGTAGGGTGTGTACGTGGGATGTATGCCAACATTTGTCACATTGCAAGAAAACTACCTCTATAATTGGGTACATGCGCATACCTCTGTTGTGATTGAAGTGCTTCAAGGGTGCTTCTTTATGTAGTGCTTCAAGCCAAGATCATTGATGGTAGTTATGTGACTGGTCAACTATCTTGACATCTTAAGTTGTGGTTACCCCGCTCATATTCTAGACAAGTGCGACTTACAGGTCTGTGACCTTGCTGCACACACCAGTCTAACCTGTGTTAACAAAACCAATTCTACTGCCTATCCCTTATTATCCAGGAATTTCAAACTGCATTTCCTGAATTCTGCACAATTCTCATATAAAAT
>NW_028328454.1:0-12762 GCF_048544385.1 Mastigoproctus giganteus
TTATCTCAATATCTTTCCTAAAATGAAATCTCATGCCCTGTATGCAGTACTCAAGGGGTGGCCTGACCATTGCCTTATACAAAGGGATAATCACCTCCATATCCGTGCTAGCAAAATTCCAATATATCATTGACAAGACACCATGAGTTACTTGTGCAGCCTATCTGCTATGCTCAGAAAATTGATATCTGACTGCAGTCAGATATGAATTACCCTCAGGTCTTTTTCATTCTCCACTACCCAGAGTGTAGTACTGCACAGTTGGTATGTTACTTAGGGTTTACTACTACTCATATGCAGTACTTTGCATTTGTCAATGTTAAACTTCAGTTGCCACTTCTCAGCCCATCTGCCCAACTTTTCTAGTTCCTTTTGCAGTAGTATACTGTCATTAACAGCCCTGCCAAACTTTGTATCGTCTGCGAACTTGGACAATATCAGTATCGTTCATAAATACAGAAAACAACAATGGGCCCAACAAGGACCTTCACTAATAACATTAGTCCATGAAGAGCAGTGCTCATTGATTACCATTCTTTGTCTTCTCCCACTCAACCATCCTTTTATCCATTGTAGCAACTTGTCCTTAATGCCATACTGCTCCAACTTGTACAGTAGTCTTCATGTCTTCCATGTGCCACAGTATCAAAAGCTTTCATAAAATTCAAGTATATGATATCAAAATTATACATTGCATCCAGTTCCTTTGTGACCACATCATAGTATCCAATCAAATTAGTCAAACAAGAATTCTTCTTAAAAAACCCATGCTGTGTCTAAACTATAACTGAAGTCTTGTCTAGATGATCCTGCAGTGCTTCTTTAACTAGTGGCTACATTATTTCTCCCTGAACAGAAGTCAAACTAACAGGTCTATAATTACTATGACACCTTTCGATTCCACTTTGTGAACTGGGGATACGTTTGTACATCTCCAGTGTATGGGGACCTCCCCTGAGTCGAAGGATGCCCTCATAATCAAGGCTAAGGGACAGCTTGCTTACTTTGCTGCTTCCTTTAATATAACTGGCGAGATCCTATCCACCTCAGGTGCCTTCCTTATGTTTAACTTCCAGAATTTCTCCTCCACTCTGCTCTTATTTATTACAAAATTATTTAGCTCTCTGCTAGAGTTTGATAAGCCTCTGGCCTCCACTTCCCTATAGAATTCTTCATGTGTGAATGTCATTCATTTTGTCAGCTACCTGAGAAGAATCATTAACAATCGGATGTCGATATCAAGTGGACCAATCTGATTCATCATTTTCCTTCTAGAGTTTACATAAGTAAAGAAGTCTTTACTGATTTTCATTGCATTCTTTGCCACAGGTTTCTCGTGATCTGCCTTTGCGTGCATAACATCTCTTGGTGACTTGATTACCAACCAGCTTATAGCTACCATAGTCATTTGTATCTCCTGATAATTTACATGCATCTCGTGCATTTTTCTTCTCTGCCACAAGTCTCAATAATTCATCTGACATCTGTTTAGGCCTAAACCTTGAACAGTATTTCTTATTTGGTATGAAAAGCCTAGTAGTTTCCGAGATGAATTCCTTGAATGCTAATGAAAGGTGTCACTGCCATTTGTTCCTATAGTGTGTAAACCACCAATCATGTCAATGACTGTTATTCGTGCATAACTTATATTGAAGGATGGGATGGGAAAGATAGGAAAAAACCAACTATAAGAATATCCTCTCAGCCATTAGGTAGCTAACAACAATGATGAACAATTTGAACCTGTTCCTCAAGAAACTGAGCATTAGCCTTAGTAGAGGCATAAGGGGCAAGAAAGCAAGTTTATATAGCATCACTCAAAAAAAAAAAAAAAAAAACTTTCCCATTTCAACCATCCATTCACTCCAAATGTTTGTTTAGTTCTGCCTTGAACTTGTTTAAGTTGCTGACCTCAACTACAATATGTGGAAGTTTGTTCCAACTATCAATCACCCGCTAGTTAAAGGCAAGTTTATGCAAATCTTTTCTACAATTGTCTTTCCTCAATTTGAATTTATGCCCCCTCAGGTGAGTAATCTGAGAAAGAGGAAGAATCCCACTCACCAATCTTGTTGCCATTCTCTGTACTCATTCCAGCAGCTCTACATCTTTCCTAAAATGAGGCCTCCAGACCTGTATACAGTACTCAAGGTGTGGCCTGACCATTTCCTTATACAATGGGATAATCACCTCCTTATCCATGCTAGCAAAATTCTTGTATATCATTGACAAGACACCATGAGCTACTCTTACAGACCATCTGCACTGCTCAGAAAACTTCACATCTGGCTGCACGATTACCCCCAGGTCGTTTTCATTCTCCACCGGACCGAGTGCGGTACCCCAGAGTTGACACATTACTTTGCGTTTATTCTACCCATATGCAGTACTTTACATTTGTAAATGTTAAACTTCAGTTGCCACCTCTTAGCAAATTAGCTCAACTTTTCCAGATACTACTGCGGTAGTGTGTTATCATTGCTGTCATTAAAAATCCTGCCAACCTTTGAATCCTCTGCAAACTTAGACATTAAACCTGATAAACTTTCATCAATATCATTGATAAATATCAAAAAAGAAACAATGGACCCAACACCGAACACTGGGGGACTCCACAAATAACGTTAGTGTTGAGTATTTCCCACTGAACCATCCTTTTATCCATTGTAGCAAATTGCCCTTAATGCCATACTACTCCAATTTGTACAATAGTCTTCCATGTGCCATAGTATCAAAACCGTTTTCTAAAATCCAAGTATATCACATAAAAATTATTTTTGGCATTCAGTTCCTTTGTGACCAAATCATAGTATCCAATCAAATTGGTCAGACAAGACCTCCCTTGTCATGATCCTGCAATGCTTCTTTAATCAATGATTCCACTATTTTCCCCAGAACACAAGATAAACTAACAGGTCTATAGTTACTTGTGTCACATTTTGAATCCCCTTTGTGATCTCATCTTTTAAGGGAAAGGTGATATAGTTGTACACGTTGGCACTAATGATATCAAGAGTAGGAGACTGGCAGAATTACTTAACAAGTACAGGTCACTGTTGAAAAAAAGCCGTGAATTAGGGTTGAATTTGAAAGTGTTTGCAATTCTGCCCAGAGACGATAGGAGGAAGTATATGATGAGAGCCTTGTCGATCAATTAGGCCCTGGAAAGATTGTGCAAGGCTCAAGGGGTAGAATTTTTTTCAGCCTGGACTGTACTTGTTAACAGGAGAGACTGCTTATACAGGGATGGGATACACTTAAATAGAAAGGGTGCAAGAATATTTGCTGATGCTATCGAGGCAGTGTTAGGTGGGTCGGAAAACTGCTAGCTTGGGGGGAGACAAAGACCAATAGATTGACAGTAGCCACTGGCAGAGGTGAAAGAGATTCTTGCACTGCTTCTATTAGAATGAGCAGAAGCCTGAAAAACAAGATGCATGGTATTTCAGAGACTGCTGGGAGCCATTGCAGTACAAGTAAACACATGGGTTGTGTTAGGGTAGCTAAGAATAGAAACAGGTGCAGGTATACTTGCGTGTACACCAATGCTAGGAGTTTAGTAAATAAATTTGATGAATTTGAGGTATTGCTCAAAACATCGAAGGCAGATATTGTTGGGATATCAGAGACGTGGTGTCACACAGATATAAGGGATGCAGAACTGCAATTTGGGGAGTACAACGTCTACAGAAAGGATACACAGGATAGGAAGGGGGGGGGGGGTTATGCTATTAGTTAAGAAACACATAAAAACCAAGGAAGTGAAGCCAGTCGACATCGCTGGACAGTGCAGTGTGGAGTCAGTTTGGTGTGACATAAACATTGGGAGATCAAAATTGAGAGTAGGAGTGTGCTATAGGCCTAATGACTCTGATGAGTATAATAAGAAACTGTACAGGGAAATAGAGTGGGCCAGTAAATCAGAGTGTCTTATAATGGGAGATTTTAATTTCCCAGATATTGACTGGAATTTGGGGGCTGGTTACTCACACACTAGCAGGGCTTTTGTGGATTTATTGGATGATTGTTTTCTACATCAGCATGTTCGGGAGGTAACTAGAGGGAGTAATACTCTTGATTTGATTATCAGCAGTGATTCTTCATGCATTAAGAATCTGCAGATAAATGAACCACTAGGTGGCAGTGATCACAGTGTGCTGAAGTGGGATTTACTCAAAGAGGTAACTACCATTAGGGGTAAAGGGAAGAGTTATTACTTCCGTAAAGGCGACTACGATGGACTGAGACAGTATTTAAATTCTATACAGTGGGACCAACTGATGATGTTACCAACAGCAAATTCAAAATGGGAAGCATTCAAAGAACTTATCTTGGAAGCTACTAGGCTTTACATACCAACTAAGAAATATTGTTCAAGGTTTAGGCCAAAATGGATGTCAGATGAACTAATGAGGTATATGGCAGAGAAGAAAAATGGATGGGATACATACAAATTAACACATGACACAGAAGCCTATGATAGATACAAGTTGATATGCAACCAAGTTACAAAGGAGGTTAGGCAGGCGAAGGCAGATTACGAGAAATCCTTGGCAAGGGATGCAAAGAAAAACAGCAAAGAGTTCTTTACTTATGTAAACTCTAGAAGGAAGGGGATGAATCAGATTGGTCCACTTGATATTGATGGGTAAAGTGTTGATGATCCTGCTCAGGTAGCCAACAAACTAAATGAATATTTTGCATCGACATTCACACATGAGGAGTTATTCAGCGAGGGGAATGCCAGAGGTGTATTCAACTCTGGCAGTAAGCTACAGAATCTTGAAATAACTGGGAGTAAAGTGGAGGAGAAACTGTTGAAGATAAACACAAGAAAGGCACCACCCGGGGTGGATGGGATCTATCCAGTTATATTAAAGGAGGCAGCAAAGGAAGTAAGCAAACCCTTAGCCATAATTATGAGAGCTTCCTTGGACTCAGGGGAGGTACCCATAGACTGGAAATGTGCAAATGTGACCCCAATTCACAAAGGAGGATCAAAGGCTGACACAAGTAATTATAGACCCGTGAGCTTAACTTCTGTTCCAAGAAAATTAATGGAGGCACTGGTTAAAGAAGCACTGCAGGATCATTTAGACAAGACTTCAGTTATAGCTCAGACACAGCATGGTTTTGTTAAGGGGAAGTCTTGCCTGACCAACTTGATTGGATACTATGATGCAGTCACAAAAGAACTGGATGCAGGGAATAACTTTGATATTATATACTTGGATCTTAGAAAGGCTTTTGATACTGTTGCACATGGAAGACTGCTACACAAATTGGAGCAGTGTGACATTGGAGGCAAATTGCTGCTATGGATAAAGAGGTGGTTGAGGGGGAGAAGACAGAGAGTGGTAATCAATGGACACTGCTCATCGTGGACTGATGTTATTAGTGGAGTCCCTCAGGGCTCAGTGTTGGGTCCATTATTGTTTTCTGTATTTATAAATGATATTGATGATGGTATATCCGGCTTAATGTCCAAGTTTGCAGACGATACAAAGGTTGGCAGGGTTGGCAAGGACACTACGGACACTATGCTGCTGCAACAGGATCTGGATAGGTTGAGCAGATGGGCTGAGAGGTGGCAAATGAAGTTTAAAATTGACAAATGTAAAGTACTACACATGGGAAACAGCAACCCCAGAGCAACATATCAACTCTGTGGTACTGCACTGACAGTGGTGGAAAATGAAAGGGACTTAGGGGTGGGTGTGCAGGCAGATATGAAGTTCTCTGAGCAGTGCAGACGGGCTGCAAGAGTAGCTCATGGAGTATTGTCAATGATATACAGGAATTTTTCCAGCAGGGATAAGGAGGTGATTATTCCATTGTATAAGGCGATGGTCAGGCCACACCTAGAGTACTGTATACAGGTCTGGAGGCCTCATTTCAAGAAGGATGTAGAGCTGCTGGAACGAGTACAGAGAAGGGCAACAAGATTAGTGAATGGAACAAAGGGGTGCTCTTACGAAGAAAGGCTTAAGTTTTGCAAATTACAGTGTCTGGAGACTAGGCACCAGCGAGGTGATCTGATAGAGGTGTATAAAGCCTTGAATGGTTTAAGCATGCTCAATGCTGATGGGATTCTTCCTCGAGCTCAGAAAAATCACCTGAGAGGGCATAAATTCAAATTGAGGAAAGACAGATGTAGGATAGACGTGCGGAAATTTGCCTTTAGCCAGCGGGTGGTTGGTTGGTGGAACAGACTTCCATCCCTTGTGGTGGAGGTTGATAGCCTAAATAAGTTTAAGGCTCAGCTGGACAGGTATTTTGAACGAACAGAGGGGTGAAGTGGAAGTGGGCTTTTTTTTTTTTTTTTTTTTTGGCTGATGCTGCATAAGCTTGCTTTCTTGCATCAAATGCCTCTAGTAATGCTAATGCTAATGAATTCCCCTTCACTGAAATCTTCAATCATATAAAAAACATAAATAAATTTTCAGAATCTTCTCTTCATTCCTATTTACTTATTACAATGGTGAAGGGAAAGGGACCAACAGAAAGTGCAAGTGCTGGCAGTGCTAGGAAAAGAAACAAAATTGATTTAGAAATGAAGATGATTAATTAAGAAGTACAAAGTAGGACAAAGTTCGGCATCTATTGCACAGAATTACGTCTTGCTGCTTCAACAGTGAATACTATTTTAAGGGACAGTGCACGTATAAAAGAACATGTTAAAGGATCAACGCATTTAAGATCAACAGTAATCACAAAACAGCGGTCAGATGATATATTGAAGGTGGAAAAACTATTAATAATATGGATGGAAAATCAGATTCAGAAGCAAGTGCTTCTGAGTCCAATGGCCATTCAAACAAAAGCAAGAAGTATTTATGAAGGTTTTAAGAATAAGTATGGTGAACCCCAAGCCAAGTTTGTGGCAAGCAACGGGTGGTTTAATAGGTTCAATCATTGTGCTGTCTTCCAAAGCATTAAGGTATGCGGTGAAGTCGCCAGGGCTGATTCTGCAATTGCAGAGAAATTTTGCGATGTGTTCGAAAAAACCCCTTCTAAATCTCCACAGCCCTAAACTTCTGCAGTGGCATGCTTATCAGCTGAAGAGTTAATTCTGGCAGCAATGTCGAAAGGTGAAACTTGCCGACATTATGCCTGTCTCCTCTCTCTTTTTGTAATTTTATATTTTTTATAATTTTGTACACTTTTATAATTTTTCCTGCACATGAGATAAAAAATTTAATAAATAATTCTATTTACATGTTCGTCGAATATTTCTTATTTGCTTCAATCAAATTTGTGAGTGCTGCATAAGCATTTAGGGAAATTGCGACTTACGTCGAGTTCCGCAGAACGAAACCCTTATGTAAGTCAGGGAGTGGCTGTATATTGTAAAGTTTATTTCATAAGTTTTTTTCCTGTAATATTTTGATTTTTTTTAATATTATAAATATAATTTTTTGAAAGTTTCTTTTATTAATAATTATTAATTTTATAATGGTTATTACAAGATTCGCCTTGAACACTTTGTTCGAGGGCACCATGACTCATACAGAAATAGCCGGCGGAGATTCCTGGGTGAGTCATGATTTTATCCTTTTCAAAACCTGTGGCATGTATTTGAAGGTCAACCTAATGGATATTCCTAGCTCACTTGGACATTCTTTTCTTTGTCACTGTTGTAAGGAGTGCACTGATCTTAAGTTAAAATTTGGTGCACTGCTAAAACAATTTGAGTCATTGAAACAATGTATCTTGAGAATAATGTATCTGAGAGCTAGTCAGGGACTCAAGACTCTAGCAACCCACCAAGTGATGCACTCCCAATTTGAGCTCATATAAAGAATAATCAAGTGCAAACTACTCTGGTTCAAAAGGACTTAGTTTTATTAGGTGACTCCATTGTCAGGGAAAAAGGGAAATATTTTTTGTAATATGGATAAGTGGACAAGAACCATGGTATGTCTGCTGGGAGCAACTATTAATGATGTCACCAACAGACTGTCAGATTTTAAGGGGGAGTAAAGAGAATATTATTATTCATGTGAGGACTAATGACATTAAGCATACATGATCTGACGATTTGTTAGACAAATATAGGACCATGCTGAAGAAAGGCCATGAGTTAGGTCACAATGTCTATGTGTCTGCAATTCTGTACAGGTATGATACGAGGGATTATACGTTGAAAGCCTTGTGGATTAATTCAAGCCTTGAAGGACTCTGCAAGGCTATGGGGGGAAATTTTTATCAGCTTGGAATGCACTTGTAGGTAGAAGGAATCTGTTCATTTAAATGAAGGTAGTGCAAGAGTTTTTGCCATCATTATTGAGGATACCTTAAAGATTCTGGGGAAACTGCTAGTTTGGGGGGGGGGGCAAAGAATAATATAGATACGCGTTTATCTGATAAGATCAGTCAAAGTAACACTTGCACATACCTCAAGAGTTCTGGTTTGTTAATGCAACAGAACATATTAGCAAGATGTTCTGAGGGCAGAAATGTTTCAAATGAGTGGGAAGCTAGCTTAAATAACTTTAAGGGATGTGTCAAGGTAGCTAACTGTACAACGAACACTAAGTCTTAATTGTTTGTACAGTAATGTCAGAAGTGTCATCAAACAAGGTCACCGTAGCCTAGTGGTCAGGCGTGAGAGTGCAAAAGTACACGTGCCTTGAGTGACCGGGGTTCAAGCCCGTGGCTACTGAATACGGTGCTGTTTCTTGTATTCTGTCTATCTTGCGAACTCCCCTGACTGTTTGGTTGTCCTGGAGTATAGACAGAAAATTTAATTTTTAGGCCTGATGTAGGCCAGTGGTCAGGAGCGAGAGTGCATAGCATGCATTCCTTGAGTAGACCGGGGTTCAAGCCCGTGACTGCTAAATACGATAAATATCTGTATTGACAATTTATTGTAAACTCTACTGACTTGGTTGTCGTTTTTTTGGTTTTTTTTTTTTTTTTTTAGGAGCATTAGCAACTAAGGCCATATTACTCCGGGAATATGCGGTGGTCATTCCCTGACCTTTCCGCATCCTCCATATTTGGTGGTGACGGGTTCGAACCCCGGTCTAATCAAGAAGCGTGTGCTACCACTGCTGCTCCTTCCCACCTGGCTACGGAGTCGCCCTTGGTTGTCGTGCTGGAGTATAAACAGAAAAAAAAAAAGAGTGAATTCAAACTGCTGGTTAGGACAAGAATTGCTGATATAATAGGGATTACAGAAACATGCTGCCACCCGGAGATAGGGGATGATGAGTTTCAGTACAGTATGTATAATGTATTTAGGAAGGATAGGGAAGATAGTAGGGTTGGTGGTGTCATGCTTCTTATCAAAAGCAGCCTAAACATGATGAAAGCTTTCCCGAATTCAGATGTTTCACATTCTACTATAGAATCTGTATGGTGTGAGATTGTTGGAAGCAAGGGTATAATGAGAGTGGGAGTAATCTACAGGCCAGGCGATGGTGAAGATTAAGATGACGGCCTCTACATTCAAATAAAATGGGCAAGTAAGCAGGGCTGTGGAGCTGGAAGAAAATTTTGCGGCTCCGGCTCCTTTAATTTATCAAAATCTCGATTTAGTTTTGAACTGTTGAAGTGAGCAATAATCATGCCCAACTGACAAATGAAAACACTGTTGGAATGATCTTTACATTATAGGCTAAAAATGCACAGTTAATTTGACCTTTAATTTAATGAACAAAAATGAATGAATTGAAAACAACTTATTACATTATAGGAAAAAACACTGACTTATATTTGGCATATAAAAACATGCAAATTAACTTTAATTCCCTTAAAAACTGGATTTTCAAATTTTTAATTATGTATAGCAGTTTGTTCTTAAGAACAAGACTGCCTCAAGCAAGTATGCTTTCATTGAGGCTTTCAAATCTGATTTAACGATTTTTAGAGCTGAAAATAAATGCTCTACACTGGCTTGAGTAGGGAGCAATGCAAACACCAGTGTGCAACATCTCGCATGATTTTAGGGTACTTTGATATTGCATCTTTTACTGACATCTTTGATTGACGATCAATTTTTTCAACTTCAATGAGGGACACATACTTCTAACTTTAATTTAGTCAATGTACTAATAGGAGTAACATGTGGTATGCCTTTTTCTAATTCCAGTTGACAGCCTTTCGAGCTATGCTGTTTGTCAATAATCTTTTCAAAGTCAAACTCATCTTCAGAATTAGTATTAGAAGATGATGATGGTGAATTGCTTTGTATTTCATCTCCTGGGGCTGGGCATTGTTGAGGGTTCTTATTCTGAATGATATATCACATAAAGCTTCCTTTGCTTTGCTTTGTTGTCCATCCGTTAATAAACATCTGTACTTGAGATCAACATAAATGCTAGCTAATATTACATCATTTCCCAATAAAGATTTTTCCTTAACTTCCATGGAGGTCATGACATCTTCAGCTATGGGACCATATATCTTGGAGAGGCAGTAGATCGGAGGCTTCCATTCCTTTAGGAACTAACTAGGAGTCAAGTCTTCACCTTGAATTTTCTTTGTAGCGGCATGTGGTTGGTAAAGCAAGTTTTCCAACTGCAATTTCCTAAGCCATTACGAATAGCCAGCTGAAAAGTATGAACACCAAAACACAAGTGCTGGACTCTCGAGATGGTTGAAATTTCATCCATGATGTAACTTACATCCGGTTCTGCTTCTACGTGATCATCAGGTTCTAATTCTGGAGTCTCGCCACTTGATTTCATCTCTTTCACTTTCATCATCCGTTATTGAATCACCTCTCTCTTGTTTTTATTTAGCTTCTCAATGGTACTTGACACGTTGGAGGCATTATCAGTCACAATGCACAATACATGATCTTTTCTTATTTCAAACTCTTGTAGAACACCTTTCACTAGTTGATGAAGGTACTCGTTTGTATGTTGGGCATATGTTAAAACACTGATTTTAGTGGTCAAAGTTTTACTAATATTTGCTCCACAAGTCAAAATCTCGCCATCAGTGTCATTCACTTGACATGTGCAAATATATTATTTATCATCCTCAGTGACCATAAAGTATTCAAATACATTAGACTTTGTTTATTGTTTGTTTTTTGGTTTTTAGGAGCATTAGCAACTAAGGCTGTATTGCTCCGGGTTATGTGGTGGTCATTCCCTGACCTTTCCGCATCCTTCGTATTTGGTGGTGACGGGCTCGATCCCCGGTCTAATCAAGAAGCGTGTGCTACGCACTGCTGCTCCTTCCCACCTGGCTACGGAGGCGCCTACTTTGTTTATTATTATTATTAGCCATATGGTGCAAAGAAGCCTGAGACTAATGCTGCACCAGCCAAAAAAAATTCCAGTGTGACCCTTAGAGAGAGAGAGAGAGAGAGAGAGAGAGAGAAAGAGAGAGAGAGAGAGAGAGAGAGAGAGAGAGAGAGAGAGAGAGAGAGAGAGAGAGAGAGAGTCAGAAGTAGAAGGGAATCACCAAGAAAGCAAAGAATGATGATATCCAGCCCAAGACCCTCAGTTTTCTAGATCCTTTGTTCATTGTAGAGGGCTTCCACACATTTGAATTTCTGAAAAAATAAAATGTGTATTTTTCCAAAACTGTTCACTGGTTTACACATAAAAAAAAATAATAATAAACAAAAAGAACAGGGAAATGAAACTACACCACAAAGCATCAAAGCATATAACATATGTGACCTCATGATTATGACAGCCAAAGTCAGGTGGAGCCAAGGAGACCATTTTTTTTACTGGCTCTGGCTCCACAGCCCTGAAAGTAAGCGTGAATGTCTTATTATGGATGATTTTAATTTGCCTCTAATTGATTGGAGTAAATGGGAAGGAAACTCCACATCGGGGACAAAACTTTAAAATCAACTAGATAATTGCTATTTGTATCAACATGTCAGGGAAACTACTAGGAAAAAGAATATTCAAGACCTCATCATCACCCATGAACCAGATGGCATAATAGGGCTGACAGACCAGGAAACAGTAGCAGAAAGTGATTACGGAGTTCTATAGTGGACGATGAAGAGAGAGAGGGAGAGGTAGCAGTAGCTAAAGGCAAAGCAATGGGTTATAATTTCAGGAAAGGAAATTATGACGGCTTAAGATGCTGTATGGCCTCTATTAATTTGGTAGATATCTCACAGAGAGTGAATGCAACTGAATTATGGTATACCTTTAAAACATTATTACAGAAGCCTTGAATGTTTAATATACCATTAAAAAAATACTCCATGAGGAGGATTCCAAGTTGGATGAATAATGAAGACCACATTACTTGAGCAGAAAACGACTGCATGGAAAAGTTATTATTATTATTATTATTATCAGCATATGGTGCAAGGAAGCCTGAGGCTTATTCTGCACCAGCCAAAAAAAAAAAAAAAAATTTCTGAATTACCCTGAGAGAGAGAGAGAGAGAGAGAGAGAGAGAGAGAGAGAGAGAGAGAGAGAGAGAGAGAGAGAGAGAGAGAGAGAGAGAGAGAATCACAAGTAGAAGGGAATCACCAAGAAGAGAAGAATGATGATATCCAGTTGAGGACCCGGGGTGCACCAAGCCCATACTCACCAGATGTGAGCCCCTGGGATTGTAGAGCAATAAAAAGTACTGAAGCCTATAACAGCTGCAAATTGATCTGTAACAGTATCACAGAAAAGATTATGCTGGCAAAGGCAGATTATGAGAAATTGCTGGCAAAGGGTGAGGATAAGGAATCCTTCACATATATAAATGCAAAGAAGAGAAGGCCAAACCAGATCGGACCCTTATGAAATGGACATGGAATAGTATTAGATACCCCAGCTGAAG
>NW_028328455.1:0-12595 GCF_048544385.1 Mastigoproctus giganteus
AACTTCCGCTATGATTGGGGTGTCCCTGGTTGGCGCGAGCGAATGGCGCAACTCCCCATTTTAAGGTGAACCAGAATTTGACGAGGATCGTTGCTCAGGGGAACTCAGGATACTTTCATCATGGCCAGGAGAGACTCTACTTGTTTTATTTTATTTTATAAACAACAAGATACACAACAGGTAACCATTAACAGTGTATCTGAGAGCAGAACTAGTCATTTTGCATTTGAAGAGAAGAGGCAAACTTGTGGATGGAGATCATCAGTGACTGGGAGTTGTCAAAGAAATCAATGAGAGAGTCATTTGCTGATTCTGTTCAGCGGACTAAACTTCAAAAAGTTCGTGGTGGCGGAGTTATGGCGAAACGGTGTACGGTTCGTAAATTGTGTACAAGGAGCATTGAAGTTGATTTTAGTGAGGATATCAGATGCTTCATAAGTTCCAGTGAGTACTTTGCTAGAAGGGTGATGTCAGCAATAACTCTTCTAGTGTACAGAGGCCTTAGAAGAAAGCAATCACACAGCGATTCATAGTACACTGAGTGAGTGATAAAACAGAGGATTACGGAACGCTATGATGTGAGAGACACTGCTAGAGAATTCAGGTGCATTTAGGCATTGTTGTGAAATAGAGTTTGGGCTTGAGTTCTGAGCCTTTAGCCTTCCATAGTGTAGCATCACTAACAGGCCTCTGGGCAGTGTTCAGCATTAGGATATTCTTGGTAATTTTCCCCCTTTATCTGAATCCTGAAAGAGACATAAAAGGGATGATTTATGCCTCTTGGTATTGGTTTTAAAAGGTTTACCAGGTGTGCCTAGTTCCTTCAAAAGAGCTTCTATTTGTTCAACTTTTGTCAATGGTTCCAGCGTGCTGATGAAAATATTGTAGTTAATATTGCTGGACACTTGGCGATTGGGTATTCTGAGGCTAGTATTAACCACTCTGATGCCACTCAAGGTGGTCTTGCTCTTTCTGGAATGCAGTTGGTATGGGGATTCTTGCATCAGTGCCGGTCCGGGCATCTGGCCTGGATGAACTTCATTTGGGTCAGCAATCTGGAGTCCCGTGTCGCCGACTTTAGCATGTCGCTATAGGCGTTGTCTTTGCAGGGTGTAACTATCAGATGCTACATTCATAACATAAGAGGCATAAGTCGGAAACCCCATACACTTCGATCTATTCTCCTTACTGCAGAGTACGATATTATTCGTATAATGGAGACCTAGCTGAACCACAATAGATGTATTGACACCCTTTGCCTACCTTTGAAATATGCTGCTCAAGGTAATGGACGGGCCATTCGCTGTGGTAGTGGAGTTGCAATAATCTACAAAAATTCCTTTTCTCGACATAGGACCAACTCAAGTAGTTCCGAAAACTTTGAAGCCATCTCTGTAATCCTTGACCTCAACGAAATTAGAATACAGGTTTGCACTGTCTACCTCACTCCAGAACACACCCTAGAGGTTAGAATGGAACTAGGAGCCTGGATTACTACCAATCTCCAACAGAATGTCCCTACTATTCTCGTAGGGGACTTAAACATGCCCCTGCCAAAGTACTGAACGGCTCAGTCTTCTCTGGTAAATTTGTTACATATACTCGACCTACATCGTCTTCAAACTCCCCCAACTAGCGGAAATCAGCAGCTCGACCTCATTTTTTACAACATACCTCATGCAGAACTTATCAAACCAACTGAAATCAATTCTTCAAATCAGATCATCAACCGTTAGATTGTGAATTTTATGCCCACCCCGACTTCTCTAATACCGCGGTTGAAGGATGTAGCCCGTTGAAAACGAGAAGTGTCTTTTCAAACAAGTTCATAAAGCAAGAAATAATCCATCATCGCCTCACTACGTATAAAAGTCAGGGCCTGAAGCCGCTTCCATCCTGGCTGAAGAATTATTTCAAATAGCTTGTGTTGGTGCGTCTAAAGAGATTCGGATCTGACGTCGGTCTAACTGGTGGTTTAACAACAATATGAAGGTAGTGTTTTTAAGAAAACAAAAGGCTTCCAGAAAATGACAAAAAAACAGAACCCCTGAAGACTACATCGCTTACAAAAAAGAACGGGCCTGTTTCTTAAAGCACAAACGCTACGAGTACAACTTTGCTATTTTAAAAGGCTTCAACAATCTAAAAGAATCAATAACAACAAGAATACCAACTTAACCATGGACGAAACCTTATTTAGGGAATGGGCGAACAGAACCTTCGAAATCTCTCCAGATCCTAATTTAAAGAATAACTCTCTCGCACCAGACAGTATCAGTTGGCTGGTAAATTACATGAATAACATGACTCCATCCGGATCCAATCTTGATACCAGACCTCTACTAACAGAAATCACCATAACCAAAGAAAATGTAATTCAGGCATTAAATAGTCTCCCAAATAAATCCACTTCTGGCCCCTATATGTTCCCCCTCTTCATCATGAAAGTAAGCAGTCCATTCATCATCGAGGTCTTGCTACTCATATTTAGAGAAACCCTACACACTGGAATTATCCCTGAAATATGGAAACATTATATTGTAAAACCCGTGCCTAAAGTCAAACATCCGAAAGACAAGAAGGATTTTCGTCCCATCTCTATAAGCTGCAATTTATTAAAATTGTTCGAGAAGACTCTGCTGCCAATTCTTGTTATGCATTTTTTCCAGAAAACACCACCATATTTACACACTGTGATTCCAAAGAGATCAACTGTGACGAATTTAATGGACACCCTATTTCAGATCCAAACGACTCTGAACGCCAAAGAACAGATTGATGTAGTATTTTTAGACATTAAAGCTGCTTTCGATAATGTCTCAATCAATTCCTTGATGACAATACTTGAAAGGCATCAGAATACAGGGAGGCCTATTAAAAGTCATCGTTTCCATTCTCAAACAAAGGCATTTGAGAGTTGAACATGGAATCTTCCAATCGAACCACGTCACTAAAGAAGAGTCCTCAAGATGGCTTGCTTTCTGCACTAATTTTTACTGCCGCTTTGGACCCCTTCCTCTCTACGCATCCTGACTGCAGCTCTTACGCAGATGATATAAAACTCTTCATCTCGTCAAAGCACGGTGACAAATCTGCCGCTATCAACGCCCATGCCACTTCCCTAATAGAAGAACTTGACCATTATCTTGAGAATATTGGCCTATCCATAAATCCGACCAAGTCTTTCACCAACTTGAAGAAGAAGATGAACATAGACATCTGCATCAATGGTATTAAAGTGCAAAAGGTCTCTCATCACACTGATCAAGGGCTCACTTGGGATGAAGGCCTGACCTATCAACAGCACTTCGCCAACACTAAAGTAAAAACTCTGTCAGCAATGTGGGCGATAAGACAGGAACTTACTGGAGTAAAGAACCAAAAACTTGCCACTCACTACATACAAACATGTCTTGTTCCGATTCCCATGTATGCCTCGATGATCTGGTCCTCTGCTTCCCTCACTAACATCAAAAAATTCATGGGTATGGAGTACTGGATTTTATTGGATTTTATGGTGGTTAAACCGTGTTAATGGCCGCCCTTTCATCATCTCGAGATAAATCATGTATGCTAACCTTGGTTGCACTTCTTGGAATCAGTTGCTCATTGCAGGAAATCTGCTCAATCTCTGTCTACGCCTCACCGATCGCCTTGATGCCCCCAAATGTCGACAATATTGTTGTAGGCTTTCCCGCGTCCTTTTGCTTAGAAGATGTTTAGAAGATGTTTCCCGTCTAACGTCCTCCAAACGTACAACGCCCTGAAGATTGATCCTCACAAGTTCTGTGATGAGAAAGCGTACAGATCTGAGAAGATACAGGAGATGTACCATCACATACAACTGTAGAAGTTTCCTGATTATCTCCTTCAGGATGGAATCTCCCATCAACTCTACTTTGCTGAAGAATTAATTTGTTTTAAATTATTATGTGTTTTGTATGTACAGTATATGTATTGGCTGTATATGCATATATTAGGACGCGTATGTGTTTATATGTCTCTACCTTTTGCTGTGTCACTGTATATATTTGTGTCTGCTTTATTTGCTCACTTCAGATTTATTTGTTGTATTATTTAACAGAAACTAATGTTTATATATGTGTAATTTGTGTACGACTTCTGCGTTTGCTGCCTAAGTAATAATGTACAAATGTATAGGGGCACCCTCCTAGCTGGAGACTGTTCAGGGGTGAGGCGTATGCAATAAATTGAATAATAAAAAAATAAATAAACTATTTCCGCTTCTGGGCGCAGCGATGACTCAGATGTGAGTTCCTGTGAGAGTGGACAGGGAGCTTGGGATTGAAGGGCAAAAGACCTTGTAGTAGGCTCATGGACTTTCGTTGGTTTTCAAGCTGGCTCAGATGTTCCCTTAGAGAGCTGTTTTTTGATTACAGCTTTCTTAGAATGCCTTTCCAGTTTCTCGGTGTTACAACCACAAAAAGGGCAGCTTACTGAAGCTTGTGATTCCGTTTGAGTACATTTGTCAATAACTCCAGGCAAAGGCTTGCTGTTCGTAGCCAGTTCACTGAGAGTGAAATCATTTTAATTATTCAGCGTTCCAGGGGTAGAGATTGTGGGGGAAGGGAAATGAGCCGATGGAGCAACCTGCGAGTCACCTTTATCTGACGAAGTCCTGTTTTGTTTTCACCAGTGTGCGCATCTCCATTTTGATATCTTAAGTTGCGCATTCCGTTTCAAATCTTTTATGCGTCTACAGAGATTGCAATAAAGAAGCTGGCAAAGATGTTGTATATTTAATCAGACAGTCAGAGAGTTTTCGCAGCTGGAGCAGGATTGCATATTTTTCGACGGCATTGTACCAAAAATGTACTATTCATTACTGGGACAAGTATGGGAAGTTTGCTGAGTAAGCAAAAACAAAGGAGTACTTACTGATCGAGGAAGATCCTTCGGGCTAGGATTAAGTCAGGTGGAAAGAAGCTGCCCGTGAACTTAACGCAGTAGGTTACCTCCAAATAGTAAAAGAGCAAACACCATGCTCCTAACGGCGAACTACGAAGTCGGGTTTATCTCCAGCAATACTGCCAGGAAATCCGATATTATTGGACGGATTAGGAGCGAAAACTGCTTCATTGAACAGACATCCTAATGGACCTGGAGATAAGTAATGGCCGCCATTCAGTGTAGCCACGTGTTCTGGAGCTCCTGAATGTTGAGTTATTTTAATGCGTTTAAAGTGTTTTCTTCCACCGGAAAAGTGTACAAGCTCAAAGAACTTCGCAAGAGGATTTTGTGGGTGACAAAATTTGGTTATTACCAGGGTTATCTTCTCTGTACTCTCTCGTCATTTACCCAATCCCTTTAGGCTTAGCATTCTGCTAACGCTTACATTTCGCTGTAGTCACACACGCGTTGTTGGCAGATAGGCTTATTGGTTACGCTATTTCCATTATCGTTGGGAATTCGATACGTCCGTCAAGTTCTCAATTGGAGCCAGTCTAACCTTTCATCCGAGGCCTCCGTAGCCCACTGCTCAAGAGCGGGAGTGCAGTAGCACACGCTCTTTGAGTAGACCGGGGCTCAAGCCCATGACTGCCGAATACGGTCGATCTGCCAATCCGCATTGGACCAACTTGGCAGATTATGGTCCATTTCCCTCAGAATGAATTGTTGAAGAGGCTCCTATCCTGCAGTGGGATGATAACGGCTGCAGTTTTTTTTTTTTTTTTTTTTTTGCCCTTTCATTAATTTTGCTATATCATGGAAGAAGCGAATTTTCCTACAAACAGTGATACCTGCAAATTATGCGAAAAACCGATTCTTCGTGGAAACAAAGGAGAATATATAAAATGCTCCAAATGCAAATGTCTGATTTGTCAGAGCTGCTCCGGCCTTTCTCAGCTAAGCCTGAAAAAAACTATCGAGTGTGGCTCGTTCGAAATTTACTGCATACTGCTTCCGGAAAAAGTCGGCGAATGGGTATGTGAGCCCTTCCCCAACAGCCTTGGGTTCAACAACCAAATCAAAGCCCGACCCTCACCTATCGCCCCCTCGTCCATTGCAGCCTATGCTCTCTGCGTGGGCAGCACAGTGGTATCGTCACCGTCCTCCCCACACCGGGTGGAAAAGGCCCGGGTTCGAATCCCGTCGATGACGCGAGGAACTTTAGTGGGCTTTTTTCACTCCGTGGCTGAGTTAGTTGGTCTCAGGCGTAGATAGCAAGTTTTTTCCCTCAGAAAGTGAGGTTTTTTTGTCCAGCAAAACAGGCAAATCGACCAGAGAACACACGCAATTCACAGACACGAATACAGGTTAATGTAATCATTTACGGGTAACCCTAATATAGTAATTTGATTTTTTTGATATTGCAGCCTATGCTACACCCCACACCTTAGAACAAAAATTAGAAAACTATCAGCAGTTATAGGCATAATAACCCGCAGTGACTGGGCAATAAAAAAGAGGTCCCTCACCCTCTTATATAAGCCAGTCTTTGTCCCAGCCCTGACATATGCTGCGGGTGTTTGGTGTACCAAGGCAAATACGGCAGTGAACAAAAGTAAGCTTGAATCCATTCAACGCTCCATATTACTTACGACTATCACAGCTTGCTGCACTTTCAATACCCACCCGCTCCAGGTCCTGGTCGGATCTCTTCCCCTGGACCTGGAGGTTTTGCGCTGTGGGCTGCTGTACCAACACTCGAAACGAAGAGCAGTAACCTACATGGATTTCACTGTTGAATCAGAAATCGGTAAAACATTACAACACAAAAGGCTTACAGAACACCTAAAAGATATCTGGCATAACCGATGGAATTTATCCACCAAAGGAATCATTACCAAGAAGTTCTTCCCAGATATCAGCATGGGGTGCATCCACTCTCCCCGGCATGGCTATCTCCCGGACTATACACCACAATTTTTACTGACAGGGCATGGCTCCTTAAAAAGAAAGCTACACGAATTTGGTGTCACAGCCACCCCATCTCTGCCTGTGGACAAGAAGAATCCTGGGAGCACCTCCTTCATGAGTGTGACCTCTTCGAGGGCCTGTTTGGAAAACTATACACGACTATCCACTCACTGCTCGGGAATGAAGAGCACGTCATTTTACAGGAGCAGGACAACTACAGGGCCTTCACCCAATTTCCCCAGCTGCTGTTTACAAGATGAAGAACCCTTTTACCTCCCTAAAAAAACGACACATCATAATAGAAGTAGGGCCCATCTTTTGGACCCAAATGCTGGACGTGACACGACATTATCAAGTTAACATCTTGCGACGTATAGATGGCCATTTGGCGCTGTCTACCCCGCACTACGAGGTATGTTTTAACCCACTGCGGGGGAGAGGAACTTGTTCACCATCCCCCTGCCCCTCTCATTTTCCTTCTGGTGGGGCATGGGCATGCTTCACTGCTAGCATGGACCATCTACTCTATCGGCCTCTTACTTCCTTTTCCGCCCCCAGCCTTCAGTCTCCCTACCCTCCTTTCATGTCACACCGCGTCTGCCACACACGTCCAAATTCAATTAACACCAAAATTCTTGCCCGACCTATTAGGCCTTTAAGCTTAATATTTCCGGCGCATAACCCCATCTAGAGGAATTTCTAAAGACATTGGCAGAATAGACCCCGTTCATCTTTTACTTCTTAGGTCCTAGCCACTGAAATCTCAGGAAAGTAGGTGGCAGAACCTGCCACAGTCGATTTGTCTTAATGGTACACCCGGTCGGCCTCCCCGTGGCTGGGTATGGTAACGTTGGTTTCCACCAAGAGCCCGGCGGCTAACAAACCGGATGAACAATGGTCACAACCCACAACATATCAGATGATCCGTACACTTTTAAAATCTCTGGCTTTGACAGGGCACTGTCACTCGATACACAGAACATACGCGGAATTGGATAACGAGTGACGCGCCACAGAACTATTAGAAAGCCCACAGAACTGCTGCTCTTTAGTCGCCATGGCAGAAATCCGTCACCCTGGCCTGTCCATCCTAGATAAAAGCCCCGATCTTACTCAGAATGAAATTAAGGACGAACGGTAATATCTCGCATAACTATAGTGATCGCGTAAATATTATTACAAGCGTCTTAACTAATCATTGCACTCAACTAATGCATCAATATTTAGTGTGTAGGTTCCTGTGAACAGGTCTAGCACATTGCCAGATTGTAAGTATGGGTCACTTACTTTTTTTTTTTATGTTCTTGAGACAGGGTGGCACCTAGACAAATGCCCATCTCCAACTCCACCTTGAACACCTGCGACAGCATACATGTTCCTACTCTGAAAGTATTAGTCCGCTAACCATTCTGATGAAACGTCTAGGAGCAGAAAGAGATCTAAGGGATGAAGTTTTCTTTATGCGTGAACAAATTAAAGCTATCAGGCTTATGATAATGGACCTCTTTGACTCATCTTGGTCAAACCACAACATCGCCCTACAGAGATTAGTAATCTCCAGCACCTCTCCAAAACTGATGTATGTGACTAATGAACTGTTAATAGAAGAGAGCCAGCACAACCTTGAAAACGACAAGGGACAGATCGGACCACCAAAGATCAATTTTGGACTGCAGAGTGCTCCTTCCAGGGAAGAATACCCTATCACAATCCATAATTGCCTGTGTCCTGATCACTTGACACAACTCTCAGAGCACCTTAGCCGGTCAAAACGAGTAATTAGGGAGCTGTCGTCGCCACTGCAAGCTAACCTTACAAATCTAACTATAGAAAACGAACATCTGAGTTCTCAAAACAAAGTAATATTAGACAAATAAGATGACGTAGAAACACATCTGCACGACTTGAAACAGTATGTTAGTGAAGTCGGAATAACAACGAGTCAACGTTCATTTATGGAACCAATTTTGCACCACCCTTCCCCCAATACTTCTTTCGAAGAACCCGAGGAGCCCACTGTGGGGAGTAAGCCTGCTTCCACTGTTACCCCATGTCATACGTAGGAAGAAGAGAAAACAAATGAATGGGCGGAACTTCGGAGAAAACAACTCCCTATCCACAGAAAGTCCTTCAGGAGAAATACCACTCTACTAAGCTGCCATTTCAGGTAATACGTAATTCACCTGTTTCCCCTGCAGTTGCCGAGGCACCTTGTATAACCAGAACCACTCTGACCTCTGTAGACCCAGAATAATGTCCAAATACTTCGACTTTTACTGTGGGTGCCACATTTATGGAGTCAGTTGCAACTCCTCTGGATGAAAACCAGAACATCCAACCGACACATGATGCTTCTAACCCTAGTGTCGCTATGGGAACTACAAAAGTGTCTGTTGACAAGAACCCCTCACCAATTTCCCAGGCAAGAACACTCGAAGAGATATACCAAATTTCAGCTGTTCGCACCAAAGAAAGGATCTTCGTATCCAGACTTGGCCCTGAGACAAAAGCCGAGAGTATCAAAACCCTTTTCTTGATGGGATATGGGTTAGAAGTGGACGTGAAGAAATTAAGAACCAAACACCCATCTAACGCCTCGTTCCTAGTGATATGCCCAACTAACCCGACCAATACTGTACTGAATCCGAACAACTGTCCGTCTGGAACACTGGTTAAGCATTTAACGAAAGATACAGACGCACCCTGCAACCAATCCAAAACAGCAACTAATGGCTGGTATGGAGACCGAATCAAATACCGTGCAAATACGATATTTTGCCACACCTCGGTAGACGAAACCTTAATTTGTAGAGAGTCAAAGCGCAGAATATGCCTGTTATGGTCGGGGTATTCAAGCCTCTCTCGATTGTCACTGAGCAAAAGGAAAGCGTTCTTGGGGAAATGTTGGCTAAAGAATAAACAAATAGGCACCACGGCAACGACCATTAGGAAAGGTGATACCCCCTCCCCCCTCCTCCACGAAAAGAAGTAAATGCATCGGTAGAAGTACTTCATACTTTGGAAGAGGGCAATTCCGTAACCCCTCACCTCTGCACAGATGCGCAAAACAATGACTTGGAGGATAAAGAAAGCAATTTTGATAAAGAAGTTACGCATCATTTGGAACATGAGCGAGACCTAACAAATGACCCACCAAACGATGTTAAGGGAAACGCTGGGAGTTCACAAACGCAGCCCGATACAACCAATGAAAACAAATCGTGTTGTTGAATCTCTCCTGACCACTGCCAAATTGCCAGTCGTCGTAGCTCCGTGAGTGAACAGTCGAACGCCCCACATCTCAGCAACTTCACTAATAGCCTTAGCAGCGTAATAGCGGAAGCATTTACACAATTTGTTTACCCTGTTGCTATGCAGGCTGAAGAGTATGTGCACAATTCAGAGGAGAAATTTCAAAAACTTTTTGAATGTTTATCCGCTCTATTCAGTGTAAAGCAAGAACTTCGTGCACAGAACGAGGAAATTAGAAAGGAAACGAGCTTTTTGAAAAACCAGATGATAGACCTGAAGAGCAATATTATGCTATCGGAGAGATCAGCATATCGATCGTCTCTGCGGGGTCCTCAGACTTCAAAACCAGTTTGCAGAAATCTGCACACCGTGTATTTTCAATTTGAAAAAGGTTGTGTTGACCGAGATCTAGTCCACGACTAGCTCTCGTGTTAAAGCTGATAACCGACCAGAACACGCAGTCGTGAACTCGCCGCCCATTACTCTCTATGAACGCAATAGAGAAACAGAAGATTTCATTGAACACCCTTCTGAGAGAAATAAATCATATCTAAACGCTCTCAAGCAAAACCTGCCCAAGGAAACAATAGGTGGTCATGTGCCACCCGACGAAGTTAGCTACGATCGGTACATAAATAAAAATGCCACAGTAAACGCCCTTGAACTGCACCCAGGAAGCCACTCGTCAGTTAGCTTAAAGTAGACCGAACCACTACAAGGCCTGCGACCAACTTGGTGATGGGTGACGAACCGAGAAATAACCAGACTACCAAGTGAAAGACGGCCAGTAGAAACACTTTGAACAGGAAGAAAACCACTTGGACAGGCCCCGCACTAGTCTAGTCTCGAAGCTTCTGCCTTTCAAACGGGATGGTTCATCACCCAGACTCCCCCTCAGCAGTTTTTTGTCTCACGTTTGACCCCACACACGTCAGCACAACTCGTAACAGATGTACTGATTGAGAAATTTCACTTACACTTAAATATATGCTTATATATTACCGGAAGTTAGACTTACAGCATATGCTTCTTTTCGCATCTATTGTGATAGAAGTCAGTTTGAAATGATTGGAACGTGCACCAAACGACCCCTCGGCACCATCATCACGCCACTTTATGAAACACGAAGTAGAAAAGAAGTGATATCCATAAACGCTCCTGAGACAGTAGTAGTAGTAGTAGTAGTGGCATGTGATGCAAGAAAGCAAATGTATGAGCTTGTGCAGCATCAGCCAAAAAAAAAAAAAAATCACACCATTCCCTCCAAATGCCTGTCCAGTTCCTCCTTAAATTTATTCAACCTATCAACTTCCACAACGACAGATGGAAGTTTGTTCCAGCAATCAACCACCCGATGGCTAAAGGCAAATTTCCGCACATCTATTCTACATCTGTCCTTTCTGAATTGTGAATTTATGCCCCCCCCCTTAAGTTCGTAATCTGAACAAGTGGAAGGATCCCATCAGAATTCAGCATGCTCAACCCATTCAAGTCCTTATACACCTCAATCAGATCACCACGCAGGTGCCTAGTCTCCAGACACTGTAATTTGCAGAACTTAAGCCTCTCTTGATAAGAGATCCCTTCATTCCCCTCACCAATCTTGTTGCCTTTCTCTATACACGCTCAAGTAAATCTACATCCTTCCTAAAATGAGGCCTGCAGACCTGTACGGAGTACTCAAGGCGTGGCCTGACCATTGCCTTATACAGGGGGACAATCACCTCCTTTTCCCTGCTAGCAAAATTCCTATATATCATTGACAAAAACCCCATGAGCTGCCCTGGCAGCCCGTCTGCATTGCTCATTAAACTTCATATCTGCCTGCACAATTACTCCCAGGTCCTTTTCATTTTCCACCACCTTAAGTGTAGTACCACAAAGCTGGTACGTTTTTCTGGGGTTACTTCTACCCATATGCAGTACTTTGCATTTTTCAAGGTTAAACTTCAGTTGCCACTTCTTAGCCCACTGCCCAAATTATCTAGATCCTGTTGCAGTCGCACACTGCCATTACTGTCATTAACAACCCTGCCAACCTTTGTATCATCTGCAAACTTCGACACTAAGCCTGATATACCTTCATCAATACCATTGATAAATATACAAACAACAGTGGACCCAACACCGAACCCTGTGGGACTCCACTAATAACATTAGTCCACGAAGAGCAGCACCCAGTGATTACCACCCTCTGTCTTCTCGCACTTAACCATCCTTTTATCCATTGTAGCAACTTACCCTTAATACCATTCTGCTCCAATTTGTACAATAGTCTTCCATATCTGCAATAAGGCCTCTGAGGTTGGGATTATTCATACTACCAATTTTAAACACACACACCAACCGTTTATGACTGGTTGAATATTGAAATAAAATAAAATAAAATGATAGAAAAGACTGTAAAATAATATTTACAAAAAACTTTTAATCATTTACAAAAAACTAAACTATAACAAAA
>NW_028328456.1:0-8471 GCF_048544385.1 Mastigoproctus giganteus
GTTTTATAATCGAAATCCATGAGTATTATTCAAGATGAGATTAGTGTCAAAACTGGCAAAATCAAAGATTTTCGTTCTAAAATGCAGAAAATTCTACACTTTTTCTGAAGTCGATTTGTGTCCCATAGGAAAGCATTGAGGAAAATTCATTCTTCAACAACTCACTTAATTTCCAATATTTCTCTACAAAAATTAGCCAGTTAACGTATCTAACCAAGAATTAATAGAAAACACTTGGTTTTTATCGAAATCCTTGAAATTAAAAAAGTTATTCCATATGGGGTCATATTCCCATAGTAAAGCATAGGGGTGAATTTTTCTGGAAAAAACTAATTTAATTTCGGGTCTTTCTTTAAAGTAAGGGTCCAGTTAACTTCATTCACGTAGATATAGTGGGAAACACTTGGTTTTTATAGAAATCCTTCATATGAAATAAGTGAATCGACATGCTATTACTTTCCCATAGTAAAGCATAGGGAGGATTCCCATAGTAAAGCATAGGGGTGAATTGTTCTGGGAAAAACTCACTTAATTTCCGTTATTTCTTTACAAAATCTGGTAGATTTACTTCATTCACGCAGATATACTGGAAAACACTTCTATTTTATCGAAATCCTTGAAATTAAAAACGATATTCCACATGGTCACATTCCCATAGTAATGCATAGGGGTGAATTTTTCTGGAAAAAACTCACTTAATTTCCGTTATTTCTTTACAAAATCTGGCAGATTAACTTGATTCACGCAGATATACTGGGAAACACTTCTATTTTATCGAAATCCTTTTAATTAAAAACGATATTCCATATGTGGTCATATTCCCATAGTAAAGCATAGGGGTGAATTTTTCTGGAAAAACTTATTTAATTCCAGGTGTTTCTTTAAAAAAAGGGTCCAGTTAATTTCATTCACGTAGATATAGTGGGAAACACTTGGTTTTTGTAGAAATCCTTCATATGAAATAAGTGAATCGACATGCTATTACATTCCCATAGTAAAGCATAGGGAGGATTCCCATAGTAAAGCATAGGGGTGAATTGTTCTGGGAAAAACTCACTTAATTTCCGTTATTTCTTTACAAAATCTGGTAGATATACTTGATTCACGCAGGTATACTGGGAAACACTTCTATTTTATCGAAATCCTTGTAATTAAAAACGATATTCCATATGTGGTCATATTCCCATAGTAAAGCATAGGGGTGAATTTTTCTGGAAAAACTTATTTAATTCCGTTCGTTTCTTTAAAAAAAGGGTCCAGTTAACTTCATTCACGTAGATATAGTGGGAAACACTTGGTTTTTATAGAAATCCTTCATATGAAATAAGTGAATCGACATGCTATTACTTTCCCATAGTAAAGCATAGGGAGGATTCCCATAGTAAAGCATAGGGGTGAATTGTTCTGGGAAAAACTCACTTAATTTCCGTTATTTCTTTACAAAATCTGGTAGATTTACTTCATTCACGCAGATATACTGGAAAACACTTCTATTTTATCGAAATCCTTGAAATTAAAAACGATATTCCACATGGTCACATTCCCATAGTAATGCATAGGGGTGAATTTTTCTGGAAAAAACTCACTTAATTTCCGTTATTTCTTTACAAAATCTGGCAGATTAACTTGATTCACGCAGATATACTGGGAAACACTTCTATTTTATCGAAATCCTTGTAATTAAAAACGATATTCCATATGTGGTCATATTCCCATAGTAAAGCATAGGGGTGAATTTTTCTGGAAAAACTTATTTAATTCCAGGTGTTTCTTTAAAAAAAGGGTCCAGTTAACTTCATTCACGTAGATATAGTTGGAAACACTTGGTTTTTATAGAAATGCTTCATATGAAATAAGTGAATCGACATGCACTTTCATTCCCATAGTAAAGCATAGGGAGGATTCCCATAGGAGCAATGGGAAATCAATTTTTTAATTAAACTTAATTTTGCTGAAAACTTGATGATAATATGTTAATATACCTATAAATAAGCTATATTACACGTTTAATTAGTTTTATAATCGAAATCCGTGAGTATTATTCAAGATGAGATTAGTGTCAAAACTGGCAAAATCAAAGATTTTCGTTCTAAAATGCAGAAAATTCTACACTTTTTCTGAAGTCGATTTGTGTCCCATAGGAAAGCATTGAGGAAAATTCATTCTTCAACAACTCACTTAATTTCCAATATTTCTCTACAAAAATTAGCCAGTTAACGTATCTAACCAAGAATTAATAGAAAACACTTGGTTTTTATCGAAATCCTTGAAATTAAAAAAGTTATTCCATATGGGGTCATATTCCCATAGTAAAGCATAGGGGTGAATTTTTCTGGAAAAAACTAATTTAATTTCGGGTCTTTCTTTAAAGTAAGGGTCCAGTTAAATTCATTCACGTAGATATAGTGGGAAACACTTGGTTTTTGTAGAAATCCTTCATAGGAAATAAGTGAATCGACATGCTATTACTTTCCCATAGTAAAGCATAGGGAGGATTCCCATAGTAAAGCATAGGGGTGAATTGTTCTGGGAAAAACTCACTTAATTTCCGTTATTTCTTTACAAAATCTGGTAGATATACTTGATTCACGCAGGTATACTGGGAAACACTTCTATTTTATCGAAATCCTTGTAATTAAAAACGATATTCCATATGTGGTCATATTCCCATAGTAAAGCATAGGGGTGAATTTTTCTGGAAAAACTTATTTAATTCCAGGTGTTTCTTTAAAAAAAGGGTCCAGTTAACTTCATTCACGTAGATATAGTGGGAAACACTTGGTTTTTGTAGAAATCCTTCATATGAAATAAGTGAATCGACATGCTATTACATTCCCATAGTAAAGCATAGGGAGGATTCCCATAGTAAAGCATAGGGGTGAATTGTTCTGGGAAAAACTCACTTAATTTCCGTTATTTCTTTACAAAATCTGGTAGATATACTTGATTCACGCAGGTATACTGGGAAACACTTCTATTTTATCGAAATCCTTGTAATTAAAAACGATATTCCATATGTGGTCATATTCCCATAGTAAAGCATAGGGGTGAATTTTTCTGGAAAAACTTATTTAATTCCGTTCGTTTCTTTAAAAAAAGGGTCCAGTTAACTTCATTCACGTAGATATAGTGGGAAACACTTGGTTTTTATAGAAATCCTTCATATGAAATAAGTGAATCGACATGCTATTACTTTCCCATAGTAAAGCATAGGGAGGATTCCCATAGTAAAGCATAGGGGTGAATTGTTCTGGGAAAAACTCACTTAATTTCCGTTATTTCTTTACAAAATCTGGTAGATTTACTTCATTCACGCAGATATACTGGAAAACACTTCTATTTTATCGAAATCCTTGAAATTAAAAACGATATTCCACATGGTCACATTCCCATAGTAATGCATAGGGGTGAATTTTTCTGGAAAAAACTCACTTAATTTCCGTTATTTCTTTACAAAATCTGGCAGATTAACTTGATTCACGCAGATATACTGGGAAACACTTCTATTTTATCGAAATCCTTGTAATTAAAAACGATATTCCATATGTGGTCATATTCCCATAGTAAAGCATAGGGGTGAATTTTTCTGGAAAAACTTATTTAATTCCAGGTGTTTCTTTAAAAAAAGGGTCCAGTTAACTTCATTCACGTAGATATAGTTGGAAACACTTGGTTTTTATAGAAATGCTTCATATGAAATAAGTGAATCGACATGCACTTTCATTCCCATAGTAAAGCATAGGGAGGATTCCCATAGGAGCAATGGGAAATCAATTTTTTAATTAAACTTAATTTTGCTGAAAACTTGATGATAATATGTTAATATACCTATAAATAAGCTATATTACACGTTTAATTAGTTTTATAATCGAAATCCATGAGTATTATTCAAGATGAGATTAGTGTCAAAACTGGCAAAATCAAAGATTTTCGTTCTAAAATGCAGAAAATTCTACACTTTTTCTGAAGTCGATTTGTGTCCCATAGGAAAGCATTGAGGAAAATTCATTCTTCAACAACTCACTTAATTTCCAATATTTCTCTACAAAAATTAGCCAGTTAACGTATCTAACCAAGAATTAATAGAAAACACTTGGTTTTTATCGAAATCCTTGAAATTAAAAAAGTTATTCCATATGGGGTCATATTCCCATAGTAAAGCATAGGGGTGAATTTTTCTGGAAAAAACTAATTTAATTTCGGGTCTTTCTTTAAAGTAAGGGTCCAGTTAACTTCATTCACGTAGATATAGTGGGAAACACTTGGTTTTTGTAGAAATCCTTCATATGAAATAAGTGAATCGACATGCTATTACTTTCCCATAGTAAAGCATAGGGAGGATTCCCATAGTAAAGCATAGGGGTGAATTGTTCTGGGAAAAACTCACTTAATTTCCGTTATTTCTTTACAAACTCTGGTAGATATACTTGATTCACGCAGGTATACTGGGAAACACTTCTATTTTATCGAAATCCTTGTAATTAAAAACGATATTCCATATGTGGTCATATTCCCATAGTAAAGCATAGGGGTGAATTTTTCTGGAAAAACTTATTTAATTCCGTTCGTTTCTTTAAAAAAAGGGTCCAGTTAACTTCATTCACGTAGATATAGTGGGAAACACTTGGTTTTTATAGAAATCCTTCATATGAAATAAGTGAATCGACATGCTATTACTTTCCCATAGTAAAGCATAGGGAGGATTCCCATAGTAAAGCATAGGGTTGAATTGTTCTGGGAAAAACTCACTTAATTTCCGTTATTTCTTTACAAAATCTGGTAGATTTACTTCATTCACGCAGATATACTGGAAAACACTTCTATTTTATCGAAATCCTTGAAATTAAAAACGATATTCCACATGGTCACATTCCCATAGTAATGCATAGGGGTGAATTTTTCTGGAAAAAACTCACTTAATTTCCGTTATTTCTTTACAAAATCTGGCAGATTAACTTGATTCACGCAGATATACTGGGAAACACTTCTATTTTATCGAAATCCTTGTAATTAAAAACGATATTCCATATGTGGTCATATTCCCATAGTAAAGCATAGGGGTGAATTTTTCTGGAAAAACTTATTTAATTCCAGGTGTTTCTTTAAAAAAAGGGTCCAGTTAACTTCATTCACGTAGATATAGTTGGAAACACTTGGTTTTTATAGAAATGCTTCATATGAAATAAGTGAATCGACATGCACTTTCATTCCCATAGTAAAGCATAGGGAGGATTCCCATAGGAGCAATGGGAAATCAATTTTTTAATTAAACTTAATTTTGCTGAAAACTTGATGATAATATGTTAATATACCTATAAATAAGCTATATTACACGTTTAATTAGTTTTATAATCGAAATCCATGAGTATTATTCAAGATGAGATTAGTGTCAAAACTGGCAAAATCAAAGATTTTCGTTCTAAAATGCAGAAAATTCTACACTTTTTCTGAAGTCGATTTGTGTCCCATAGGAAAGCATTGAGGAAAATTCATTCTTCAACAACTCACTTAATTTCCAATATTTCTCTACAAAAATTAGCCAGTTAACGTATCTAACCAAGAATTAATAGAAAACACTTGGTTTTTATCGAAATCCTTGAAATTAAAAAAGTTATTCCATATGGGGTCATATTCCCATAGTAAAGCATAGGGGTGAATTTTTCTGGAAAAAACTAATTTAATTTCGGGTCTTTCTTTAAAGTAAGGGTCCAGTTAACTTCATTCACGTAGATATAGTGGGAAACACTTGGTTTTTGTAGAAATCCTTCATATGAAATAAGTGAATCGACATGCTATTACTTTCCCATAGTAAAGCATAGGGAGGATTCCCATAGTAAAGCATAGGGGTGAATTGTTCTGGGAAAAACTCACTTAATTTCCGTTATTTCTTTACAAACTCTGGTAGATATACTTGATTCACGCAGGTATACTGGGAAACACTTCTATTTTATCGAAATCCTTGTAATTAAAAACGATATTCCATATGTGGTCATATTCCCATAGTAAAGCATAGGGGTGAATTTTTCTGGAAAAACTTATTTAATTCCGTTCGTTTCTTTAAAAAAAGGGTCCAGTTAACTTCATTCACGTAGATATAGTGGGAAACACTTGGTTTTTATAGAAATCCTTCATATGAAATAAGTGAATCGACATGCTATTACTTTCCCATAGTAAAGCATAGGGAGGATTCCCATAGTAAAGCATAGGGGTGAATTGTTCTGGGAAAAACTCACTTAATTTCCGTTATTTCTTTACAAAATCTGGTAGGTTTACTTGATTCACGCAGATATACTGGAAAACACTTCTATTTTATCGAAATCCTTGAAATTAAAAACGATATTCCACATGGTCACATTCCCATAGTAATGCATAGGGGTGAATTTTTCTGGAAAAAACTCACTTAATTTCCGTTATTTCTTTACAAAATCTGGCAGATTAACTTGATTCACGCAGATATACTGGGAAACACTTCTATTTTATCGAAATCCTTGTAATTAAAAACGATATTCCCTATGTGGTCATATTCCCATAGTAAAGCATAGGGGTGAATTTTTCTGGAAAAACTTATTTAATTCCAGGTGTTTCTTTAAAAAAAGGGTCCAGTTAACTTCATTCACGTAGATATAGTTGGAAACACTTGGTTTTTATAGAAATGCTTCATATGAAATAAGTGAATCGACATGCACTTTCATTCCCATAGTAAAGCATAGGGAGGATTCCCATAGGAGCAATGGGAAATCAATTTTTTAATTAAACTTAATTTTGCTGAAAACTTGATGATAATATGTTAATATACCTATAAATAAGCTATATTACACGTTTAATTAGTTTTATAATCGAAATCCATGAGTATTATTCAAGATGAGATTAGTGTCAAAACTGGCAAAATCAAAGATTTTCGTTCTAAAATGCAGAAAATTCTACACTTTTTCTGAAGTCGATTTGTGTCCCATAGGAAAGCATTGAGGAAAATTCATTCTTCAACAACTCACTTAATTTCCAATATTTCTCTACAAAAATTAGCCAGTTAACGTATCTAACCAAGAATTAATAGAAAACACTTGGTTTTTATCGAAATCCTTGAAATTAAAAAAGTTATTCCATATGGGGTCATATTCCCATAGTAAAGCATAGGGGTGAATTTTTCTGGAAAAAACTAATTTAATTTCGGGTCTTTCTTTAAAGTAAGGGTCCAGTTAACTTCATTCACGTAGATATAGTGGGAAACACTTGGTTTTTGTAGAAATCCTTCATATGAAATAAGTGAATCGACATGCTATTACATTCCCATAGTAAAGCATAGGGAGGATTCCCATAGTAAAGCATAGGGGTGAATTGTTCTGGGAAAAACTCACTTAATTTCCGTTATTTCTTTACAAAATCTGGTAGATATTCTTGATTCACGCAGGTATACTGGGAAACACTTCTATTTTATCGAAATCATTGTAATTAAAAACGATATTCCATATGTGGTCATATTCCCATAGTAAAGCATAGGGGTGAATTTTTCTGGAAAAACTTATTTAATTCCGTTCGTTTCTTTAAAAAAAGGGTCCAGTTAACTTCATTCACGTAGATATAGTGGGAAACACTTGGTTTTTATAGAAATCCTTCATATGAAATAAGTGAATCGACATGCTATTACTTTCCCATAGTAAAGCATAGGGAGGATTCCCATAGTAAAGCATAGGGGTGAATTGTTCTGGGAAAAACTCACTTAATTTCCGTTATTTCTTTACAAAATCTGGTAGATTTACTTCATTCACGCAGATATACTGGAAAACACTTCTATTTTATCGAAATCCTTGAAATTAAAAACGATATTCCACATGGTCACATTCCCATAGTAATGCATAGGGGTGAATTTTTCTGGAAAAAACTCACTTAATTTCCGTTATTTCTTTACAAAATCTGGCAGATTAACTTGATTCACGCAGATATACTGGGAAACACTTCTATTTTATCGAAATCCTTGTAATTAAAAACGATATTCCATATGTGGTCATATTCCCATAGTAAAGCATAGGGGTGAATTTTTCTGGAAAAACTTATTTAATTCCAGGTGTTTCTTTAAAAAAAGGGTCCAGTTAACTTCATTCACGTAGATATAGTTGGAAACACTTGGTTTTTATAGAAATGCTTCATATGAAATAAGTGAATCGACATGCACTTTCATTCCCATAGTAAAGCATAGGGAGGATTCCCATAGGAGCAATGGGAAATCAATTTTTTAATTAAACTTAATTTTGCTGAAAACTTGATGATAATATGTTAATATACCTATAAATAAGCTATATTACACGTTTAATTAGTTTTATAATCGAAATCCATGAGTATTATTCAAGATGAGATTAGTGTCAAAACTGGCAAAATCAAAGATTTTCGTTCTAAAATGCAGAAAATTCTACACTTTTTCTGAAGTCGATTTGTGTCCCATAGGAAAGCATTGAGGAAAATTCATTCTTCAACAA
>NW_028328457.1:0-1000 GCF_048544385.1 Mastigoproctus giganteus
TCCCAAAGGGCCGCCGTAGCCTAGTGGTCAGGCGCGTGGGTGCATAAGTACACGTGCTTTGAGTGACCGGGGTTCAAGCACGTGACTGCTGAATACGGTGCTGTTTCTTGTATACTGTGTATCTTGTAAACTCCTCTAACCGTTCGGTCGTCCCGGAGTATAAACAGAAAATTTATTTATTTGTAATGAGGATTCTCTAAACCTGTACACAAAAAGAAAAAAATAGAAACACATCCATAAAATTAACGTTGCTAACGCTGACCTCTGTATTTTTAATCTGAATTCCTTTCTTCTTAATCGCTGTTTTCCTCTGATAAAACCTGCAACTGTTTCCGGCACTTTTGAAACAAATCAGTTAAAACTGTAAAAAGCACGCTGTTTTTCTCTCTAAATTCCTTCCTAACGAACTACAACAAATGAAAAAGTTCTACGAAACTTTAAACTCCTTTCCTAATTAGGATCCATGTCCATAGCTTCTTGGCTAAACTAATTTGCGAGTCTTAAAACTCAACTAGTCTCTTCCCGGTCAAATTTTTATGTTCATCTTCTTCGGTTCTGTCATTTTTGTCATCTTCTTCACATCTCGAAAAAATATCGTCCACTCATAATTGTTCTCGTGAGATTGAGCGATATCTTTTGGTTTCAGTTCTTCGAATCCCTCTCCGCTAACCATTTTGCCAATTCTCACAATCTCAACTTCGTCCGGCATATCGACCGTGGCTTCTTTTTAGTGCAGCTTTGTGGCCACAGCTTTTTCCACTCTGCATTCGTCGTTCAGTTCTCACATTCACCCCACGCGAATTCAGTATTTTTCACACCATCGAGAATGTCGTAATTCCGCCAATAATCTCGGATCGAAAGACTGGTTCCGTCAGTACCTTCTACCGATTGTAAAAGAGATCTTTCGGAGGTAATAAAGTTTAATGGATGCAATAACTGCTTGGTCCATCGGCTCAATTAACGAACTTGCATTCGCTGAAGAAAGATAACTTTCTCTTTT
>NW_028328458.1:0-1000 GCF_048544385.1 Mastigoproctus giganteus
ATATATATATATATATATATATATATATATATATATATATATATATATATATATATATATATGGTCGACCACCGTTTCGCGAACCCCCTGGAACTGGTCTACGGACCCCAGTTTGGGAAACGCTGCCTTAGAGGATCACTTATGCCATTGTCATACTCTGCAATAAATTGCAGAGTATGAAACTCGTTTTTCTTTCCAGGTATTTTTTAATTTGGTGAAACAACACATGCTGTAGCATACTGTATGTTTATTAAATGCTAAAAAAATTTCTAACTGTGTTATTATTACTGGCACGAATATTTTACAGACACCTTTGCCCATATAGACATAAGCTTTAACATTTTGGCTATTTTTTTACGGACCGCCCGCAAATTCATCAAAGGATTTCAGCCCGTAAGGTGCCCTTATTTTCAGGCATATCATGACTCTGAAGAACTGTTTAACGATCAGTAGAAACTAACTTTTCGGTAGGGTCGTCATTGATATTAACAGATGGCGCTTTAACTTTCCATTTAACTTTTTAAAAACGTCGTGAGGCTTAACGAGTAGCAAAATCAAGTGGAATAGTAGTTGTAGAATCTAGTTTTCTGAGGATGGAAGAGAACAGAGAGCAAATTTTATCTGATTTTCAGGTTTGTCTTTGTCATAGTCTTTCATTCGTGTATTATTTCTCAGTGGTGTATGATTATAAAAAAAGGGGGGAAGGGGGGGTTAAGAAAACGTAGTATTTCATAGGAGAATTGTGCACATATTTTTATTAAAAATGTTTGATGATTGGTTATTATCATAATTTTAATAAAATTTATTTTTAGGAAAACCACTTTTTATGATATGTTTGTTATGATTTCACGTGCATTAATTTTACGCATCAGTGGCTTGAACTGTTGATGCGAACAGCTGATATGCCAGCTCGATATTTCCCATAACACTAGACAACCATTTTTTTCTTCTCCCAAAATGTGGTATACTTCAGAAATTTCCTAGCACCCACAGATTTTGA
>NW_028328459.1:0-1000 GCF_048544385.1 Mastigoproctus giganteus
CATGGGATGTCCTTGAGGAATGTGATCCCAAACTCGGGATTGACCTGATGACAAGATGGATAGCCACTGTTTCTTTCTATGCTGCAACAAAGAAACTAACCATCACAGAACATTCAAAGGCCTGGTGGAATCCAAAAGACTCCGAAAGTTTCCACGTTAAACAGAATTAAACAGGTGGGCAGGTACCCTGGTATTGCAAACATGACAACCCAGTTGTGAAGTTAATCACACATAAGAACCCATTTTATTCGAGATAGTGCAATACCTTAAAACTCGTTGTAAAGGTTGAGCACAATATGAGATAAGGAAAAAATGAAGCCTTTCACACTACTATTGTATTGTAGTTTTCTTTAAGAGTTATCTGTGGTGTTTATACACTGATATAACATAGATATAGAATTAAACTCTTAAGTTAAATATTATCACGTACCTTTTGGCATCTCTCGTATCATGTGATTAACTTCACAAGTGAGTTGACATGTTTGCAGCACCAGAATATCTATTGAAGAAGGGCAAAATAGTCCTGAAGTGCCATCTTAGGTCTTTATGGGGTCCTCGTTACCACGAAAGGGTAAAAACAGTCATCTCTAATGGGAAAGTATTGCCTATTCGGGAGATTTATGAATGGTTAGTTAGTTCAGTGATTGAGTCTAAAGAGCATCTGAATCTTTCGACGGCATTTATTCTTTCTCTCCTACTATCACTTTCCTAAATCTTTTTTTGCTTCCTAAGTCTAATAGGGACAGTATGTGGATAATAGAATATCTTATTCCATAACATTTTTCAAACGGTGCCGTCTGGGTGGCGGTACTTTCTGAGAATAAGTAGCAATAGTCTTCCCTATTAGTGAAGCATTGCTTCTTCGAGTTAACACAATGCCTGAAAACTCGTGAAGGATGAACACAATATGAGATACAGACAAAATGATGCTTTTCCCACTGCTATCGTAGTTTTCTTTAAGAGTTATCATGGCGTATTTACACTGATATTATCGAAATAC
>NW_028328460.1:0-1000 GCF_048544385.1 Mastigoproctus giganteus
TCGTAAGAGCAACCTTTTGTTCCATTCACTAATCTTGTTGCCCTTCTCTGTACTCGTTCCAGCAGCTCTACTTCCTTCTTGAAATGAGGCCTCCAGACCTGTATACAGTATTCAAGGTGTGGCCTGACCATTGCCCTATACAAGGGAATAATCACCTCCATATCCCTGCTAGAAAAATTCCTGTATATCATTGACAAGACACCATGAGCTACTCATGCAGCCCATCTGCACTGCTCAGAGAACTTCATATCTGCCTGCACAATAACCCCCAAGTCCTTATCATTCTCTACCACTGTCAGTGTAGTACAATAGAGTTGATACGTTGCTCTGGGGTTGCAGTTTCCCATATGTAGTATTTACATTTGTCAATGTTTGTTAAACTTCATTTCCATCTCTCAGCCCATCAGCTCAACTTTTCCAGATCCTGTTGCAGCAGCATAGCGTAGTAGTGTCCTTAACAACCCTGCCAACCTTTGTATCATATGCAAACTTGGACATTAAGCTTGATATACCATCATCAATATTATTTATAAATACAGAAAACAATAATGGACCCAACACTGAACCCTGAGGGACTCCAGTAATAACATTAGTCCATGATGATCAGTGTCCATTGATTACCACTCTCTGTCTTCTCCTCCTCAACCACCCCTTTATCCATAGCAGCAATTTGCCTCCAATGCCACACTGCTCCAATTTGTGCAGCAGTCTTCCATGTGCAACAGTATCAAAAGCCTTTCTAAGATCTAAGAGTAATGCCACACTGCTCCAATTTGTGCAGCAGTCTTCCATGTGCAACAGTATCAAAAGCCTTTCTAAGATCGAAGTATATAATATCAAAGTTATTCCCTGCATCCAAAGGATGCCACTGTAGCCAGGTGAGAAGGAGCAGCAGTGCGTAGCACATGCTTCTTGATTAGACTGGGGTTTGAGCCCATCACCACCAAATACAGAGGATGCGGAAAGGTCAAGGAATGACCACCGCATATTCCCGGAGCAA